>NW_026732374.1:35000-335206 GCF_028476545.2 Physella acuta | reverse complement strand
AAATTTGGTGAGAAAGGCAAAATGGTTTTAAAATGCTTGACTGTGTTTTTAGATGACCTTAAAAAATTATTACGAAGAAAAATAACTTGGTTATAAGGCCAACTCAAGCTGGTGAATTACTTTTGATCACACATTGGTGAACAACCTTTTCTGCGAGACGTCCGCTAGACAGGCGAGTAACCGCAATGAAAGGGGTGGGGGGGGGGGGGGGGGGGGGTATTCGGGTTCGTTATTGCATTTTAAAAAATAATGAAATAATTTTAAAAGCTGAATTTTAGCTATTATTTCGCGTTTTTTTTTTTTAAAAAAAGTTTTTGAAATTTATTAGTATAAGGGGTCATCCATAAGTGACGTCACGCTTTTTTGGACAATTTTTACCTCCCCCCCTCCTCTCCGTCACACGTCGTCACAAAACCAGACCCCCCCCCCGTAAAATGACGTCACACCTCAGCCGACAACCCCCCCCCCCCTCAAAATTGCAGTTGAATTTTTTTTTAAACATCGATATTTTCCAAAGTCTGAACTCCTGTCAAAATAGAGTATTTTAATCAATTCCTATTTCAATTTATTAAAACAGTTTTCTAAGACGCAAAATAAAGTCTAAAATTAGTTTCCGAACATAGCTTTTTTATAATGCAAAAGAGGGGACGTCGCACGATCTGAACCACCCCCCCCCCCCCCCGTCATCACAACGTATCAAAATTACGGACCCCCCTACGAGTGTGACGTCATTTATCGACGACCCCCTAATCTATATTGTTCGAAATTCAATCAATATTTTAAAAAAGAAATCGTTGTTTTAAAAAAAGCTGCAATTCTGAAAGGAGTTGTTGGTTGAGGTGTGGTGTCATTTCAAAGGGGGGGGGGGGGGGTCTGGCTTTATGTGACGGTGAAGAAGTAAAAATCGTCGAAAAAGCTTGACGTCATTTATGGATGACCCCTACAAACTGTGTGAAGCACCGCTTGTCAAAAGCTGTAACTTTAATCAGATAAAAGCCGCATGGGTACAGTTAAAAATAGAACACTTCTGTTTCTTTGTTTCTTGCAACAATAGGGCCTACTTGTTCATGGAGGAACTTCCCCTTTTATGGATTTAGATTAAAAACATCTAAATTTCAAAATAATTAAAAAAAACAAAACAAAAAAAAAACAAAAACAAACGCCGTCTTAATTAGCTTATGAAAAATTAGTCTTGAAAGAAAAAATTGAAACGAAATAAATTGTTGTGTTTGTTTTCTAGTTGAGTTGATATATTTTTATTTTAAACTGCTATTGTGTTAATTGTATTAAAAAAACTGATAACATTTATCTAAGAGATAGAGTACTCATTACTCTATTTTCTAATCAATTCTTGAAAAATGTTATCTTTTAGACCTATCATTATCAGACCTATACAAGGGATAAAACCAACATCCAGTGATAGTACATTCACAAGAGGGGTGACGCCAAGGGATGTGCACCCCCTCTTCACCAGCCTACATGTTTTATACCTTTTATTTCCTAACCAAGACTGCTGTTTTATCTATTAAGTCACATGAAAAATGACAGATAATTTGTTCAGTTTAAAATGTAAAGATTAGGGAATTTTTTTTTTATAGAGTTATCTAACAACGACAAAATAAACGGCAGATTATAGGTTTCCCTTTCAAATCTAGTGGTCGACTGTGCAGGTAAAGTGGAGTTCACCTGTTTCTGTAACCTCAACATATGATTGAATAGTGTGGTCAGCACTATGCCCAGCCGTCTTAACTTTCCCTGACATGAGCCAGGTACCAATCAGAGCTGGGTGGACTCAGATGTTTTACAGACATGCCAGGGATACAAACTCAAAGCTATAAGTTTTGAATCATACGCACTACCGTTTGACCACACCATACCACACAATAAATGGTGAAGTGTATTCTACAGTACAGTGAATACAAATATTATATAATAGTTTCTAAACAAGGTGTAAATAGTTAAACAAAAGAACTGTTTCTCTTAAGATTTTATTTACTATCAAAAGCCTATAAATAAAATACTTAAAAAAAACTTTTTAAAAAACCACGTTTTTCTTGTGGACTAAAAAGTAGAAAATAACTATTTACATACATTTGATGACAAAAAACGTGGGTACGTTCACCATCAAATTTCCCGACCCATCTGCCCGACCCACGTTTTTTGTCATCAAATGTATGTAAATAGTTATTTTCTACTTTTTAGTCCACAAGAAAAACGTGGTTTTTTAAAAAGTTTTTTTTAAGTATTTTATTTTCTCCTTTTTAGTCCGTTGCTACACATGAAAAACGTGGTTTTTAAAAAAGTTTTTTATATAGTTTATTTTCTACTTTATCTAATGACTTGATTAAGTATGAATTGACTAAGTGTTTATAAATACACGGACTAAAAAAATCTTGAGCGACCAGGATTCGAACCTGGGTTGTCGCGGCCACAACGCGAAGTACTAACCACTATACGATCACGGCCAGCGCGCTCACATCGATTGGGGCCGAAGTAACTGTGTCTATAAGCCTCCAGTCTTGTCGGTATCTTTAGAAATCATGTCCTCAATTTTATGGTCCTTGGGGCGTAATTAAATTAAGCTAATTACCGTCTCTAATTGCTAGTTTTTATGATTGCATCTGAAATTGTTAGGCGAAAGTAGCCTACATGCCAAATTTCAGATCTATTGAGCAATCAGAAGTGGGTTAATTTTCGATGTCAATTTTAACAACAAACACACGCGAAGCTGAGTTAATAAAAACGTGTTAAAAAACAACCAATTAGCCTAGATAGACGTTAAATAATACAACCTTTTAAATATTCTAAGGTAAAACTAGAAGAGACAAAAACAATAAGCATAAAAAAAAATCACGTAAAATGCAATTTACTGGTTTCGTGTATATGATTGTTTCATTATAAAGTGTAAAAACACGGAACAGTAGTGGTTAAGTATAAATATAATTTTTTACCTTTTACATAAACTAACAAAATTTTGTGACAGATGAGAATATAAATAAAACACAAAAGGAATGTATATTATAGGAGTTAGCAGCAGTATCTTCTCACATAAAAAACTTATAATACAATAAAGAATTCTGATGGAAAATTGAGCAAACAAAATAGTAGGGCGAGTGTATGGTAAAATATTTTGAGTCACACTAAGATTACAGTCATACAACATAAAATATAGTATAATATATTAAAATAGAAAACATAAATTGAGAAAATTTGTTAAAAACTACAGTCAACATTCAGTAAGAATTTGAAAACTTCATTAATTACATTATAAAAAATATCACATAAACTGTACATTATATTATGTGGTTTAATCTTCAGTTGCATGGAATTGACGACAATAATTATGTAAAAAAAATATTGTAAAAAAAAATATTAGTACATATCTTGTAAAAATTGATTTAAAAAAAAAAACATGCACTTTTAAAAAAAGCCTCAAAATTTAAATCTCATTATCAGTGTACATCTTAATTGTCAATGACTTAAATTTTACATGCAAGGGTTGTTAATAAATGGTTAGTGATTCTAGTTAATCTTTACCTTTTATTCAATACAGCTAAAAGGTTTGGTAGTTCTATTTCTCTGTATGGGTGAAAGGTTTTTAATTTGTGTGTGGTTTTTTTTCTAAGCATGTAGGGCAAAACATAAAAAAACATGAAAATAAACCAGATGTGATTATCAACTTTAAAATATAGTTCAAATCTTTAACATTTTCTTCCTAGCATTTAAGTTTAAGGTCCTCAGCCTGGTCATGGTCTTTCCATTTAAGTTCAAGGTTATATGAATAATTCAACCTTATATTTGTTACAACCAGTGAGTGAAAGATACCCTGAGTGATGTTACACAACTAATTCAACCATCTATTTCCCTGTACTCACTGAGTGAAAGATGTTACACAAATAATTCAACCATCTATTTCCCTATACTCACTGAGTGAAAGATAGAGCACAAATAATTCAACCATCTATTTCCCTGTACTCACTGAGTGAAAGATGTTCCACAACTAATTCAACCATCTATTTCCCTGTACTCACTGAGTGAAAGATGTTACACAAATAATTCAACCATCTATTTCCCTATACTCACTGAGTGAAAGATGTTCCACAACTAATTCAACCATCTATTTCCCTGTACTCACTGAGTGAAAGATACCCCAACAGCTGTTGGTCCCAACTCATGCTCCTGTTCTTCCACCCAGCCTTGCCACCAAGTAAATTACTATCAAACAGAATATTCTCAGGATCTACACGTCTGAACACCTGAGCTACTTTCCCAAGAATTGCTGACTCAATCTGAGCACTGAAAATCTTTGGCGTATATCCGTCTCTAACAGATCGACAAACTGTTACAATATTTGGGCTTTTGAATAGCGAGGAGAATATTTTTTGCAGACTTGCTGTCTGAGATTTGATTTCGCTCTCTGATGGCAGGTGAAAATTAACTTGAGTATTTTTAGGTGTGTTTTCACCGAGACATATATGCATGTGGGGGGAGGAGGAGAAGTAACGAGATGACGGCGAGGTCTGAAAACACAGACCAAGTTCTGAGAGGGATTGGAGCTGGGGTATGGTTAAATCTTGCAGGATGGTCATAAGATTTTGTAAATAAAGACCTATCACTTTTTGGTCTTCGTAACAGAAAATGTGTTTATTTCCAAACTCTTTGAAAAACTGGATCAGATTCGGAATGTTCTCAATGATGTAGTTGCTAATTGCCACACTTGTTAAACAGGGCTTCCCTTTCTTTCCTACAAATTCCCCTATGATTTCACAGCTCTTTGATTTTAGGGTCACAATGAAGTTAATTATAGCTCGGTAAAACATATCAACCACACTCTCCTCTTTGGCAGTCTGGGCACAGAATAAATCTTTTACAGAATCAGATAAAAATACAACATTGTCTTCAGTGATTTCAACTTGCTGCAACGGAAACATATCGCTCCAACATCCGAAAAAATCTTCATCAATGTCCAAAATAAGACCTGAATTAACCGACATAGGCTGAAGTTGCCGCAGCCATTTTGCCGCACTCGCCTCCCCCATGACCTCCATAACTCCAAGCGCCTGAATCAAACACTCTGAATGGTCAATCTGCGGACCATCCTCTACTTCAGTTTCAGTGAAATTTTTCCTATGACACTCCCAACCCTGGCTCTCCTCTTTCTTAAAATCTAAATCTGTGGAGTCTCTTATCTTCCAGCAAGCGCACAAATCATTGACGTGGCTGGTCATGCCTGTCTCCATCTTGACCCTTGTGTACCCCATTTTCAGGTCAATGACCAAATGGTCCTCAGCTGGGTCATGGTCCTTGCTGTCCCACTGTGGCCACACCCAAATGACATGGCTTATGAGTCCAGTAATTGCTGCAGCCTGCAAACAAAATAATTTTTTTTTTCTTTTTTACTAATTTTGAAACAAAGTTTGAATAAATATAAATGAATATTTAAATATTAGAACCTAAAATTATCTTTAAGTCCAGTTTCAAATTTCTAAATAATAATAATAGACAAAAAAGGTTAATTAAAAACATAAATTAGTCAACAAAAGTGCTGATGATTAATTTATAAATCTTTAAAGTATACAACAGTGGCAGAACTGGAAATTATTTTATTATAAATAAATAAATAAATAAATAAATAAATAAATATATATATATATATGTATATATATGTATATGTATATATATGTATATATATGTATACACACACACATACATTTCTATATACATATCTAAATATCTAAATATAGTGTGGGGTTTGTTAGAAATGGTAGTTTCTCCACGGTATATAGAAAAAAATTGTAATTAGCATTGTATGAGTATCCGAGTGACTTACTGTGATGAACATGTCATTTCTCTGCATCATGTTGTAAACATCCATGCGACTTCTGGGGTATCTAAACCAAGGAAGAACCTCAGTGTCATAAGGGAGAGCACCATCCACATGGCCATCAATGTGCACCTGCACAGATAAGTCATGGAAGATGTTTTAAAAATATGATGAAAAAAAATGAATGCTGAACAAAATGGAGGTAATTTTCTTATCATACATTTACTGATGATCTTCTCCTGGGTGTGTATGGCATTGAAATTAAATGAATTATATACATGGTGTGATATGTGTTGTGCATGTTGTGTTTTAAGGTAATTGCGTGTAGCCATAGAGGTAAATAAAAATAAACAATAAAATGTTCTGTATTAAAATTAAAATGAATACCACATTTGAAAATTTAATTTATATTTTTTCATGTTTGTTGTGTAAGATGAATGTTTCTTTAAAATCACAACAAATCAACTAAATTACCAACCATACCTGTAAAAAATGTTAAAGATAGTAGGTTTTACTGTGATTTATCAATGTCATTATCACTCTAAAATACTATAGGGCAGTGGTTCCCAACCTTTTTCGAGTGGCGACCCCCTTTTATAAAAATTAAGTGACCAGCGACCCCCATAGAATTAAAAAGCCGAAATTATTATGGAAATCAATAAGCACTAAAATAAGATTTTTTGGTAGACTTTCAATATGAACTACTCTTGATAACTGTTTTAATACCATGAGTAAAATTGCATACTATTCACTCAACATTCGCGGTAAAAAAAATTTAAAGTATTTTTTTTGTTAACGCTAACATATGTCATTATCATTATCTTAATTTTGTTTTTAATCGAAAAATAGTGTTGAAAATCTATTCTCGAAAAGTCAATCAATTTTACGTTTGGGTATGAATGGTGAATACTACACCAAAATTGTGTCTGCAGTTTTTCATCTTACTCGGAATCATTCTGCAAATCAAAGGGAAGAAGAGAATGGGTAATGCGTCAATGCAGATTCTTTTTTTTTCAGCACAGAGAAATAGCGCTGCAGTTCGTTTTCAAGAGATTCAAGATGCCCAGAAATTTCTTCTTTCAAAATTTTAATTATCTCACAGTTAGATTCATCTACCACACTGCAGAGTTTCTCAAATTTACAATATTTCCAAGATTTATTTTCTTTGCCGATTTTGCAGCTTTGATAAAATGCCCCGAGATAATCATGGAAAGTGATAATATTCGTTCGTTTTCCCTGAAGCTTCAGGTTATGCTTATGTTGATGTTCGAACACATCTGCTAGGTATGATACTCTCTCCAACCACTCTATGTCGTTTTAAGTATACCAAAAGGTCTTGTTTCCTTTGCATTTCCAAGAACAATTTGATTTCAGATTTCAATTCAAAAACACGATTCATAACAATTCGTTTGACAGCCAGCGCATTGTAGTGTAAAAGAGCAGAACCTTGTGATCTATATTAATGTTTTTGCTCAGTTCTTTGAAGGCTCCAGATTTTATATAATTTACCACTTATACCAGCAATGGAGTCTTGATGGCGATTGGTGAGGGTAGTGGTTAGGGAGCGAAATCTTTTCTGCTTTCTGAAAGCCCGATTTTGACCTAAACATAGATGGTGCACCATCCGCACAAACCCTCACAGCCGTTTTAACCCATTTTAATCATCCAATTTTTTAAAAAAAATTATTTTCTCCATGCTATCTTCACAAAAGAGCAACTCTTCTTTGCTATCATCTGAATGAATATAGACAAAGACTAGCAACTGCGAACACGAACTAACGACTGCTGATTTATCAACTTGAAAAGCAAACAATGGTGAAAGCTTAATTTCAATAAAAAATTGTTATTTAACATCTACGGACATGTAAGAATTAACTTCACCATCTTCAACACGCAGCGTTTGATGAGATTTTCTCCTAATCTGTTTTTTTTTTTTTTTTTTGCTTGGCATTTTCTGTCGCGACTTCATGTGATGCTTGCACTAATGCTGTGTTTTCTTGGTGAAAACGTTCTGTTCTCTGACGTTTGCAACTGGCTTCATACCGACGAAAGAACTCCATATATTTTTTGGTGTGTTTCGAATGACTCGTCTCAAATGACGTTTTAGTTTTGAAGATTTCATAAACTCGTGACTGAGAACAACTTTGTACAGTACGCTTTGCTTCTTCTCTATTCCCTTTCCAGTGATGTTAGTAAAGCCGAATTTCAAAAATTCTTTTAATATTTATGTTTTGTTTCAAATTACTAAGGTTTAGTATAACAGTTGGCGACCCCCCAGAAAGCCTTTCGCGACCCCCAGGGGGGTCGCGACCCCCAGGTTGGGAACCCGTGCTATAGGGTATGCCTGAAATCCACCCAGCTCTTATAGAAAGGCCTAACTTACATTTGCTAAGTAATCACAACCAGGCATATTTCTGACCAACAGTAGTATAATATAATGAGGTCAAAGAAACATGAATTTTACTTCATCTCCCTGAATAGATACCTTAATTTTTAAATACAAATTGACTGTAAACACCATTTGTTTAATTATTCTCTATGAGCTAACCCGCGCTGTAAGCATACACAGCTATTAGTTGTTTTATTTGTTATTTTTCAGTAATACATAATTTGTGAATTTGACACTACACTCTCTCCCCCCTCCTCCCCACCCCCAGTGAAAGCGTCTGTGAACTACAGCTCACCACACTGGTGGGGTGTGGGTGGTAGCGATAAGCCTAGAGAGCGGGGTGGGAACAGCTAAGCCCTTACTTGGTGGTGTCTAGTATGGTCCCCATGAAGAGAATTATATATATAGATTATGGTGAAGACAATAAATTAAAAGAAAACTTACTAGGGTATTTCTAGACTTTGGGATGAGGTCTAGGTCTGCTGCTTGAAACCAGTATTTCAGCACTATGAAAAAAAGAGGCTATATTAATTATAACATTAATTCCAAAAACAAGAAAATCTGTGACATTGTTTTTCATTTACTGTATTTCCTTACTAAATTACACATTCTGGGTCACATTTTGTAAGCTGACACCAGATCATTACCCCTTGTTAAAATGACATAACAAAGTTACCCCCCTCCTTTTCATAATATAATAATTAACATGTTTACATAATGCCATGTCACATTTTATGATATAGTCACAACATTTTTACACCCCCCCCCCCCTTCCTCTAAATGAGAGAGGTCATTCATGAGATTGAAATTACTTGAACAAATCTTCATTAACCAATGACAAACTTTTGGGATCTCATGTAACTCACCTTCATAGTGTTCTTCCACCACAACCACAGGGATCTCTTCTGATCTTCTTTGTACTAGGCCAGGCAACCAGTTGATGTCATTGTTATCTATGCCCCAGTGGTCTACTATACTGTTATCTCCCCTGGTAATATTATCATCATCAGCTTGAAATAATTGTTGTATTCCTCTCCAGAGAAGCAGTAAAAGTAAGAAAATAAATGACCACATCAGCCATCGACACCATTTCTTCGGGATTCTCATTGTGACAAATTCTTATAGCTCAGCTCTTTACATTTTCACATCATCTGAAAAATAAAAACAATTCAAACAGTCAGTATTTCTTTATGATATAATTTTTTAAACCATATAAAAAAATGCAAATTACTCCAAGACTCTAAACTGGGATTAATAGAAAATCACTAGATATATAATAGAAGTATGATTACATACTTAAAATCACTAAGTTCAAGTATAAACTAATTATTACAAAAATTATTTCAGTAAAAAATGTGGACACTTCTGCAAAAACATCATGTAATTGAGGTTAGGGCCATATCTGCATATGTCAGCAAAAATACAATTGATATGAATTTATGAGAACAAGAATGCAACTGTACTGTTATGTACTGATATCATATACAAAAATCAAATTAAATTAATTCTATAAATTCCTTATAGTCAAGGCAAATAGAATTTAAAATCAACAAAGTTTCTATTTAAGTGACTAGGGGTCGTCCATAAATGACGTAACACTTGTAGGGGGGAGGGGGGGGGGGGGGGGTCTGTCGTAATTTTGCGTTTTAGAAAACGGTTTTAATAAATTGTAATAGGAATTGATCAAAATACTCTATGTTGACAAGATTATGGAAAAATATTGATGTTTTTAGAAAAATTCAACAGCTATTTTGAGGGGGGGGGGGGGTGTAGGCTGAGGTGTGACGTCATTTTAGGGGGGTTCTGGCTTTTTGTGACCACGTATGACGGAGGGGAGGGAGGTAAAAATCATAAAAGAAGCGTGATGACATTTATGGATGACCACCTAGTATACAGTGTATAGTACTGTATAGTCACAATAGTTACACTGTAAGTATAATACACACAAAAAGCTAGGATGATTAAATAAACCTGTCAGTATCTGTGCACAATTTTTTTAATTTTTAAAGGCATGTGTGTAGGGTGTTGGGAGATTGCGAGACACGAAAAGCGAAATGGCTAGGCGGGAAAATGCGAAAAGATAATGCGAGACATACCTGCGGAATTAAGGGAAAATAGCGAGACACTTTTTGCGGAAAAAAAGTTTTTTTCGTGCTTTTTTCATCTTTATTTATTTAAATTATTTTTTTTTGTTTTAAAATAAACAAACATTTAGCCTTACCCTTTAACACGAGTGTTGTATGTTGTTATTTTTTATCTAGATTTTATTATATAGATAGATAGATACTAAGAAGATAGGTCTAAATCTAGATCTATCTATTTAAAAATCCTAACATCGTTGCTGTGCTACTGTCATCGCCCGCTCTCGTTAGCGAGAGGAAAATCCTGTCTCAGTCGGCATTAATTTTAAAAATCTAGCCCGCTCATGTTTATACAAAATTTCTATGCAACAATAGAAAATATGTTTCCGGCGGCAGCGGATCCGGGCACGGTGATCTTCAAAGCCGGTAAATCAGGCGGCCACGGCGTTCCACACAAAAGAAAGAAGTTGATCTATCGTCTGCGGTATTTCCGTCGGTTTCGAACAAGGTGGTATTCTAGGTCGACACAAAAGATGGGGGGAGTTGACAAATCATCAGTATGTCTAGCGACTGAAAAATCGGAAGTTTTAACAATGTAAACGAAACGTCTTTGAAATCTGGACCAAATACCACTGAAAGTCGGGTGCGATAAATTTTTCGCAGAAATCTTCGCATTTCAACACCACCCAGCGTAAGTATCGGGTTGTGGTAAAATGCGAGACAAAAAGTCACGTGACCGACCATTTTCGCGCCCTTCTCGCATTTTCCCGCCTCGCCATTTCCCCACACCCATGTGTGTAGTGTGTAGTTGAAGTGACTTTAGTAATATGTACTCTAGATCTATGTAGGTAGATCTATGACCTACGTAATGTATGTACTACTACTAGTACTTAGACTAGTCTAACGTGACTTTTGACAGGTAGGCCTATTTTAATTTTAATTTTTACATTGTACTTTCTGTAGTTACCCCTTTTTTTTTTTGTTAAGATTTAAAAAATGAAGCTGTGGAGTAGATTCTAGGTCTTTAGATCTAGATTAGATCTAGAATCTAAGTCTGAAGTCTAGTACAGTAAAATTGACACTACGCAGTGGTGGCTTGTGGCACTTGACTTGGCGAGACTTGAAGCCTGGAAAGGCGGTGATCTCGATCTCAAATCTAAACTAAAATAATCTAAATTCTAATCTAAGACTAGATTCTAGATCTAGATCTAGTTAATAGACTAGAGTCATTGACATGAATGATTAAAAATTTGATCACACGTCTTACTATTGCAGCAAATTTAAGTGATTCCTTCAGTCTCTAAACGCTAATCACAACATTTAAAAATATATTTTAACAGCGGAAGCAAGAAATTGTCATTTTAACTTTCTTTTTCAGAGAGTATACTAAAAACCCACGTGAAGACGCAACTTACAGCTACAGTGATCTACAATAAACGACGTCACACTGCTACTGTGGAGGTGGGGGGGGGGGGGGGGGGGCGGATTTTCTGAGAGAAGAAGGCTCAGAAAATATGACGAAGACATCTGGAATCTATATTTTTGCCGATATTTCTTTTTAAAGAAGGGCGGTCGACCAAGGTGTGACGTCGAGGGGGGGAGGGGGAGGGGGGGGGCGGGGGGATCTGGCTTTTAAAAATGTAGCTACGAGGAGGGAGAGGTGATTATAGTTTAAAACACGTGTCATTGTTAACTGATAAACCTCCTTAAGGAAAAACTGGGGTGCCTATAGTTGCTCTTTTCTGAATCTTATAATATTTCTAATATTTCTAATTTCTAATATTTGAAATATATTTATATGCCTAATTTTTTTTTTCAAAAATGTCGTAATCTTGGGAAAAAATACAATTTGCTATCATGATAAAGCCTACACGATATAAATAAAAAACCCAGGCACCATATATTTTTTTTTCTATAACTAAGGTTAGACCACGTCAAAATTGGCGCAGGTATTTTTATGTGATTACTTCCCCTAACGATTGTCGTGTTGTAGAGCGTGAACCTATAGAGTCCTTTCATATGACGTCACGTCCGTTCGTGATACCTACGTCCGCCGCCACGGTGGTGTACACCAGACGTAAACACAATCAGCTGTTCACCAGCGCTGGACGCGTTCACTGTATGTAAAGAACCGCACCCGTAGAAAAGGAAAAATACGTTAAAAAACTTGAACTCTTAGGAATTGAAGATCCTAAGTTATACTGTTATTGACAGTTTCGTAGATAATATAAATATGTGGCCAAAATTAATACTAATAGTTTCGCTGTCTGTGTATCTATCTGACAAGAACGCTCTGTCTGTCTATCTGACAAGAAAGCTCTAGAGAAAACACAAGGAAATTAAAAACTTGCACAGTGAAACGAAAACGAAGTATGACGTCGTATAGTAGAAAATAATATCAAGCCAAAGAGTGCACACAGTAATATGACGTCATTGGTTCTCGAGTAAACATTGAATAAAAAGGCAATTTTGTCTAATCTAAGTGGTTTGCGTGAAGAGTTTCTTTCATACAGTGCTTCGGGTAGGGGCGAAGCCCCACCCCCGCGTAATAACGTCTGAGCCCCCCCCCTCCCCAACTCAAAAGAAATTTCCTCATCAATACTCTATAATAAAATTACCGCCTAATTAATGTGTCTAATCTAAAAAGTGGTTTTCTTGCAATTTCTTTAATGCATTTCTTCGCGTAGTGGCTAAGCGCGACACCAGTGTTTCTTTCAGACTTTTTCCTCTCTTCCGGTAGGGGCGGAGCCCCGCCCAGATTCTTCCTTTAGTTTGTATGATCTACAAATGCGACCAGTGTTTCTTTCAGACTTTTTCCTCCCCGGAGAGGGGTGGGGGTACTTGAAATTTTCGGGGGCGGGGTAGAATTTTCGGGGAGGGGGCGGACACTGGAAAAAGTATATAATTATATTTCGTTGAATGGGACGGTATACATGTTTTTAGGGGGTGGGGGGGTGGTGGGGGGTGTGGGGGTGGGGGTGGGGTGTGTGTGGGGGGGGGGGGTGGGGGTGGTGTGTGTGTGTGGGGGGGTGGTTTTAGTTTAGAGAAAAGAGACAGCACTATCAGCCTAGCGCCCGGTGTATCCTTCCTCGACGGGCTATTTTTCTCGTTTCTAAATAAAAATACTGTTAGTAATACTGTTGTTTGCGTTTAGAGTTTAAGTAGACGAATCTGATCAAATACAGTCCTCGATACTTTGTTTCAGGTAAGGATAGTAAAATAATAAACTTCATTTTAATTATAAAAGATAACTATTAATAAAACAAATATGCTCGACCTTCACAAATACTAATAGTAAAAGACAAAGTCAAAATTAATAATAAGAATAATAAGATCTAATAGTAGGCCTAATAATAGTATTTTAATATCTAGATCTAGAATCTAGCTCTAAACATGGCGTAAACAAAATTCGGACCACAGATCTAGATTCTGGATTTAGGGTGACTGGCTCCGCTGGGTAGACATAGAATCTAGAATCTACTTCTTTACTTAAATTTAATGACAAAATTTAGATCTACATTCGATTCAAAATACACCCATAATAAATCAAAAGTAGTCATAGTAGGCCTAATAAATAAAGCATTTAATTGTCTCTAAGATCTAAAATCTCGCTCTACAATCTAATCATTTTTTTAGCAAACGAAATTTTCTGAAATTGAAATAGATTGTATGACTAGACTTAGATCTAGAATCTGCTACTTAAATTAAATTTTAAAATTTTTATACAAGCATGTAATTGATATTATTGTAGTAGAAGGCTTTAATAAATTACTAAGGCCTACCTACTTTGTGTCATTTTACAGCAATATGTATCTGATACTGGACTGAGTTTAATTAAATTAAAATGCATATCTAGTAATTAGTCTACTAAGTTTATGTAGCCTAGTAGTAGAATCTAGATCATACAAGCCAACAACAAATAACCACATTATTATTATTTGGTTAATGCTTAGGCTAATTTTTTTTAATCCACTGTTTATAAAAGAAACAAATCAAGCTAGAAACATTATAAGACTGAGATGAATAATAACAATGGATCCAGTCTACAATTGATACAATTGCAGGTCTACATAGGGCCTACAGTCTAGTAGTTTACAGTAGGCACCTAGTGTGTAGCTAGTATAGTAGTGTGTAGCTGTCCATAGTTAAGAACAGAGTTTCTTCCAGGCATATCTTCTACCGCCCCCCTCCCAAACGAAATGAAATTTATATAGAAAACGTATACTTTTATCAGTGTCCGCCCCCCCCCCCCTGAAAATGTAATATATTTTTAGTCATACCATACTAACATATGGCTTTACACCAAAGTATTTTTTTTCTTTTTAGGACATTTTCATTTGTGATTTTTTTTTAAATTTGCGAATATAATTAAAAAATCTTATTCTTTAAATACACAGCCTACGTCTAAAAAATTTTACGTTAAAAACCGCCTGTTGCTTGTAAAAAAAAAACCCTCTAAAATTCAGTAACCTGCCCCTAATTAGTATTGTGGTCGACTAAATCAGCCTACCGTGAACTAAAATAGTTCAAGCGATCGCTAGCGTTTTTAAAAATCTTGTTACCTCCATTTAGTGTTGAATATTGTAATCTTTAAATTAAATTTAATGACTACTTATTTAATTTAATTAGATTAAAATTCAATATTCTTGCATTGTCATCCAAAATCTAGCACTGTGCCAAATTTCATCACAATCGGACAAATGGAAAGGGGGTTAAATGAATAATCCAAGATTTGTAGAGTCACACACGCACATGCATGCACACTCATATTTACGCACACACACACGCACACACACACACACACACGCACTTATGCACACACATAGACTAGAGTCAAATAAAGTCTTTTGGAAAAAAATCAACAACTTTGGATTCGATAGTTAGCTTTAGTCAAACAACTGAACTTTTTAAACTGAAGAAAAAAAAGAACGCATTTGTCTGCGCTTGATTCAGCAGCTTGCCATAAAATAAATATCGACTTTCAATAAAGTTAAAAAAAAAATAACATTTCATTAAAATTGCAAGGTTTACATGAATAAATTATCACTTATCACCCGCAAAATAAACATTTTGTCCACAGTAATGGGGAAAGCTTAGATTTAGTTTAGCTCCAGTTTAAAAAAAAAAAAGTTTATGGTGTGTAGGGGGGGGGGCTGGGGTAGGGGGAGAGGAGGGTGAGCAGTGCGAGGAAGGACTGAGTGGGTGAAGGAGGAGTGATAGAATGGCGGACCAAATGCAATTTCTAATTTTAAAATATATTAATGTAACAATCCGGCTGATATAACCTAACATCTTATTTAGACCCCATACTATTCAAAATAATGTGTTAGTTTGTCTCTGTCTCTAATCTATATAGTTCTAATTTTTATTTGATTTCAAACTGTCCTTTGCGTAACCATCTTTTACCGATGAATTCATTGTAAGTTTTAATTATTGACGCCCCAATGAAAATAATCTCCCCTTTATAAAAAAAAAAAACAACAGCCGTGTTTTTATTCGAACTTTGGACACTATTCAAGTTCTGCAACCCACGTAATCTCCCACAAACTGAATTCGCTATGAAAAAAAAAAAAAAAACATCTTACCGAAAAGAGAGTTAAAAAAAACGGAGCGAAAATTCCAATTTTACCGCCAAATGATTTTTTTTTTCAGATGTGAAGCTTCACTTGGGCAGACAGACGTCAACAGAAGCCGAAGTGAATCCGCTCCTGATTACGTAATCATTCACCCCCCTGCACAATACAGCCGTGACCTCATTGCTACATTTAGATTTGTTCACCTTTTGTGATCAAAGTTTCACTATTTTTAACGTGTCGCTTAACATTTGGAATGTTTTAAAAAAAGAATAATTTTAAAAATCTTGAAACACTTGTGTAACAGAACAATGAGTTAATTTTTGTTTTGTTTCTTTATTTAATATAAATCCTGTTTTTTTATTATTTTCGCATCTTTTGTTCAGTCTGGTCGATATCGTGGTCACAAGATAGAGCTGGATCGATTAGTTTGATAAAGTCATTAAAGTTCCAACTGTATCAAATTGCGTTGGCGGGGATGGTCAGGGATTGTTGGGGCTCAAAGTATCAGAATGTCAGGGTTAGAGAAGTGTCAGAATGTCAGGGTTAGAGAAGTGTCAGATTGTCAGGGTTAGAGAAGTTTCAGATTGTCAGGGTTAGAGAAGTGTCAGAATGTCAGGGTTAGAGAAGTGTCAGATTGTCAGGGTTAGAGAAGTGTCAGATTGTCAGGGTTAGACAAGTGTCAGATTGTCAGGGTTAGAAGACGATTAGAATGTCAGGACTAGAACAGATTATAAAGGCTAAATAAGAATTCGATTGCAAGGGCTATCAAATAATAGATTGTCAGGGTTTAAAATTATCAGATTATCAGGGTTAGAAAAGTATTATATTCCATCAGATTCAGAATTATATATATATATATACGAGCTTACCCGCGACGTTGCATACGCCGCTATCTAGTTGTTTTATTTCTACTTATCAACAATTCATAATAATTCAGAACTTATTATCTCCCCTTAGTTTCAGATCGTTTAAAAACTTTTATTATCTGCCCCTTATAGCCGTCATTTATTCGAACCGGCTCTACTATTGTAAACATTTTAGGTCAACCACAGCTCACCTGACAGGTGGGAATGAGGGTGGTGGCTAATCTCCATGAAGAGAATTATATATATATATATATTTATATATATATATATATATATATATATATATATATATATATATATATATATATATATATATATATATATATATATATACGAGCCGACCCGCGGCGTATCATATGCCGCTATTTAGTTGTTTTATTTTCTACTTTTCAGTAATTCATAATTTGAGAATTCGACAGTTCCAATGCTGCCACTGAAAATATTTGCTTTAAAACACTATCAGTAGTTCGTTAAGGACGATACCCCCCCCCCCCCCCCCACCCTCCTTTCCCCAACCCCTACCCTACACCCTCCCCCCGTGAAAACAGCCTCTCCTAAGTTTAAAATAGTTTCAAACTAAATTATCTGCCCCTAATAGCCGTCACTAAACCCGGCTCTACGATTGTAAACATTTAGCGTGAACCACAGCTCACCAGACCATGTGGGGATGGGTGTGGTAGGGATATGCTTAGAGAGGAATAGAGGGGGGATGCTAGGCGCGCTTACAGCTTGCTTGGTGCTTTCTAGGGTATCCAAGAAGAGAGTTTCAGTATGTTGGTTTTGTTAACTCAATAGAACATTAGGGACGGCGCTAGAGCTTACGACTGCAGACTGGAAAATCTCGAGTTCGGATCTCGAGTCTGCAATACCTCCTTGACGTCACCCACTCAACTCTGACTCATATAAGGAATACGAAGACGGCGAGACATAAATGCTGACCACACCATCCACTTGTATGCAGAGGTCATTGAAACATATGAACTCTACTTCACCTGCCGCATGTGTCTTGGGCCCGAACGGGAAAAGCTGATGACTTATTTGTTTGAATAATACACAGTAAAATGACAAAACTATCACACAAACAAATGACCAACTCAATACATAGTCACATGACCAACTCGATACATAGTCAAATTATTTAATTAGAACATAGTCAAATTATCTAATCAGAACAATGTCACATGATCTAATCAGAACAAAGTCAAATGATCTAATCAGAACATAGTCAAATGATCAAATCAGAACAAAGTCAAATGATCTAATTTGAACAAAGTCGAACTACTTAGGGGTCGTCCATAAATGACGTCACCCTCGTAGAGGGGGGTGGGGGGGGGGTCCGTAATTTTGTGACGATGTGTGATGAGGGGGACAGGGGGGGGGGGGGGCTCAGATGGTGTGACGTCACACTTTGCATTATAAAAAAGGCAATGTTAGGAAACGGAAGTTTAGACGTTATTTCGCGTTTTAGAAAACTGTTTTAATAAACTGCAATAGGAATTGATTAAAATACTCTATTTCGACAGAGTTCAGAAACGATTTTGGGAAAATATCGATGTTTTAAGAAATATTCAACAGCTACTTTGAGGGGGGGGGGGGGGGTTGTCAGCTGAAGTGTGACGTCATTTTAGGGGGGGGGTCTAGCTTTTTGTGACGACGTGTGACAGAGGGGAGGGAGGAGGTAAAAATCGTCAAAAAAAAACAATTAATTAGTTTTAGTCACAGGCAGTGGTGTAACAGATCCGCCGAAGGCCCGTGGACATTGAAAGACTGGGAGTTCTTCAAATATATATATATATATATATATATATATATATATATATATATATATATATATATATATATATATATATATATATATATATATATATGTATATATATATATAAATATATATATATATATATATATATATATATATATATATATATATATATATATATATATATATATATATATATATATATATATATATATATATATTCGCTTCACAGTCCTGCTTGGATACAATTAAAAGGCAAAATGAAAAGCTTATTTTGAAAATACAGAAGAGAAAAGAACACGAAACTTAACATAAAAGAACACATCACACAACATAACAAATACAAAACACAACAGCACAAAACACAACAACACTCATTACAAAAAAAAAAAACAAAAAAAAAAAAAAGACAACGCAACTGATTTTTTAAATCTTGTTAATTAAATAAATTTGCATTTCACTAAATGAAAGTTAAAAAGGTGTAAGTCAGCCATTTAAAAAATGTAGGGGAAATAATTACACTCTTCAATACAGTTCCTAATACATATTCAATTACATCTTTCAAATTTTAATTTTTAAATAATATACACTAAATGTACCACACCATACAGTCGTTTGCAAAGTTGTTGTTAAAATATTTCCGTTGTTTTCAAATGGTAATGTTAATTAATATATTATTCTAATATAAACTATGCGGATGAATCGTGAAGTTTCTTAATTAAAAATCTATTGATTCATAATTGCTATATTAAGCATCTATTATAGGAATTTTCGTCGCGGTTTGTTTTACCCCAACATTTTATGTAACTCATCAATTCCTACACAATCTTTCAGAGACTAAGTAAATGTCTCCACATAATGTAAACGCTTGTATGAAGAGATGCAGGTATCATATGACCAGCGAGACCAATCAATCCGCCATTGTATTGAGTTAGTTACAGATGATTTGAAAAAAACTGAGGCAGAAAAAACTGGATGCACCTGATGATGTTTAAATCTTGAGATCATTAAGGAAGGAACAAATTTAATTGAAACGAAAGCAGCAAGAAATGAGTATTGAGGAAGTAGTAAAAGATAGGACTTTGAAGGTGGGTGTCATTTTGTTTACAAAGTTACATCTTCTAAACGTTATAGACTATCTTTAAATATACTCAGTTAAGAAACTTTATATAAACATAGTGATTAGGCTTTGAGTTATTGAACTGAACTTGATGACTGTTGAGACTTGTGTAAAAAGTTGTCCCCTGTGTTGCAGGTATTCTATGGAAGATGTCGAGACAGCTACACGCCACCAGCGGCTCCTATTGTCTTGTAACCATCAGCCAACATTAGACCAGCATTGTCACAAAAGATTGATTTTTTAATTAAAATGTAACCATTACAAACATAAAACATTTAATGCTACATTAGACCAGCATTGTCGCAAAAGAATGATTTTTTAATTAAAATGTAACCATTACAAACATATAACATTTAATGTTACATCTATTTTCTTGCTTGCATTGTAAGGACCTTATGTAACAATTGTAACATTCCTAAATGTTTTTGATGTATAACAGTTGAACTAGATTGCTGTTCTTGAGAAACATAATATATCTAGTAAATTAAAAAATATTTTTTCAAAGAGCGAATTTTGTTTCAAAGGATATAGTTTTTGATTGCAAATAAACCGGGAGTGATCTCCCCTAAACTTTCTCGAATATTCTTATATAAAATAACAGGGGATGGAAACTCGGGCTATATACATGATTTTTAATCCATTTTAAATACTTAAAGTTTTAAAAATAGAATAAAATCTCGTAGACAAATTAATTGCACACCAAGTGAACGCAAATAAAAAAAGCGCATAATAGTGCGCAATATTATTAGTACTTTTAAAATTTACATTAGTTTTTTGAGAAATCGGAAGTAGCGTAAATTACTACTTCCAGTCAACGGAAATTACTCAAAATTTAACAGAAGGTAAAGAATTAGATCTTTTACTTACATGTGAAATTTCATTTATCTATCTGAAATAGTACTCAAGTTACAGGCTTTTAAAAAATTCAAAGTAGGAAAAGTACCACTTCCGGTTATCGGAAATCGCTCAAAAGTTGATACGGATCTACGATTTTGATAAAATACTTATGTATGAAATTTCATCAACCTAGCTGTAACGGTACTCAAGTTATCGTGTTTACACACGGACAGACACACACACAGACACACACACACACAGACATACGGACAAGATTGCAAAATTATGTTTTTCCGTATCAGTGAGGTGTAAAACGTCGAGATTTGTAAAAATCTCGATTTTTTTTTTTGCACGATTACAATACTTTCTCTATACTACGTATATACGAGAAAGTAAAAAATGAGTCGTTCTTTTTTTTTCTGCAGTGTGATAATTCCAGTTTTGGTTGCTATTTTAAGCCCGTCCCCCCCCCCCCCCCCCCCCCGTTTTTTTGACTTAACTAAGTTTCCCCAAAGTATTTTATTATATATTTCCTCACTGTGTCAATGCCCTGTATTCAGGGCCGGCGCTGCCTATAAGGCGAACTAGGCGGTCGCCTAGGGCGTCATCCCTGAGGGGGGGGGGGGACTATCAATTCTGCACCCCACCTCCAAATTAGGTCTATACAGGCCTATATTTATCCGCGATGGTGAAAATGCAACCCTATCTCCCTAATTTGGAAAGGTCGGGGCGCTTTTTACCAGTCACATTGGCTTTTTAATTTGATGTCACATAATTGATGTAGAAAACGATTAAATAAGTTCGTAATTTAAATTTTGAACATTTCAAACGGTTATCTAATTTTAATAAGGCTTGTAAGTCTCGTTTTCTCTGACTTTGAATTAGAAATCTGTCCTGGTGTATAGAGTTTTGTAATGACGGGGTGTTTAAAGTATTGTACTTGTTTGATACGTTTTGATGAATCGTTTAGATTTGGGAGTAACGGTGGAAGGCTGTTGCTGATATGGTTTCGTAGGTATAAAGTATCGAAGTGTTAAAGTGTCATACTTTTTATTCTGCTGTTTTGTAGTTGAAGGTCTAGTGGAATCTGATTGGTAATAGTTGAAAAATCTTTAGTTTTAAAAAATATATATTACCACTCTTAAAGTTTACTTTTTCTTCTTTTCTTCTTCTTGGTTCTTAATTTTTAGTGTTGGAAGGGATCGAACCTTATCGAATTTATCAACCATGAGCTATGCCGACTCGACCACGCTTCCATCACAATTAACGATACGTGTCAACTGGTTATGCGCCAGTGAGGCCATTGACTCCGATTTCAGCCTGCTTTTCTTTTTGGATTTGCTTCCATAGCCTTTGTCCAACCAAGAACAAACTACAAGGCAGCAGTTATTTGATTTTGAACTCGATACTTTTCCGTTTAGCAACCATGAGCTTTACCGACTCGACCACGCCGACCCCTCGTAAAGTATTAATATATAATATTAAGTAGGATGGAATTTAAAACTAACGGTAAACTTTGTTTTTTCAAATTATATTTTTTTATTATTGATCAATAATTCTAGCAATATCTAAGACAGTTACCGTGTCTGATTTTTTTGTAAGGTGTCCCTTTACTTAGGGCAGGGGTCGGCAACCTTTTGAGACGGAAGAGCCAAAAGTTACAATTTTCAAAATTTCCCAGTTTAAAGAGCCACATTTTTATTTCAATATTTTATTATTTGATCAAGACTAAGTAAATAAACATGATTTTTTATTTAAAATAAATAGGTTTAAGTATGAAATAATATTTATTCATATAAAAATATAGAAATGTTTCCCCAGAATAATAAACTTAGTTATCAAATAATATAACTATCCCAATCCACTTTAGAAACTGTTAACTTTGTTTTCTTTCTTTACGGACATCACCGGCTCAGGAGGTGTCCCCCATTAGCCAGGTAGGCCTCAACACGGCAAACGCCGACTAACTGGCTTGAATATCGGTTTGATAACAGTGTATCGGTCGCTTCTGTCCTTTGGTTCTCACCAGGCGTATCTTCCAACCTACTTAACGCATGGTAAACTCGTACCCCACCGTCCAGTACCCGGCTCAACAGTAGGAAGCTAATAGCTAAAAAAAAAAAAACTACGTCACTCACGTCAAATTAATGATTACTGACACATATGGAAATGCATTCTAAATAAAATAACATTCCCATTTAAAAACATACGAAAAAGTCGGCACTTGGGCAGTGGCAAGCATGGGATTGTTGCCACGGGGCTGTGGGGCTGGGCCTGGTGCCCAAGCTGCTGTCAGCTGTCCGTATACTGTCTACTGCACATATTCTTAATGTTCTCTGAGAAGTGTTTTAATTCTGTTTAAAGTTGCTTTTCTTCACATTATGATATTTGATATGAGTTTTGAAAATGAAATAATATAACTATTAATAATTGTACAAGGAGCTGGAGAGCCACACCTTAACAGCAAAAAAGCCGCATGCGGCTCGTGAGCCGCAGGATGCCGACCCGGACTTAGGGGATCCTAAATTTTATAAAAATATTTTTACAATTATCCATAGTACATTTGATGAGTATGTCATCAAAATTGAATAGAAGTATATTATAATAAAGCTACCGTTTTTAGACTTTCAAACAAAACCTGCAGTTAAGTATTCAATTGGTAAAACATATTTTTTACAAGGTTGCATAGCTAATATAAAATAATTGTTATAATTATTAGGTAATAAAATTTAGAGCGTTTTATTGTGTTTTTCAAGTATGTCTTAGTTACACTTGGTTAATTTAGCTATTCTTGTGAAAGTTATTTCCCTTGAATGAAGTTTTGGTATTTGGATTTTCAATGGGAGATAATTCGTTGCTTAACTTTACATTCATTTAAAATTCCTGCAACTTACATTTAAATACAACTTCATTTGCTATTGTAAAAAATTATATAGATCTTATATAGATCTTACTTATATAGATCTTAATTTCTAAACAAAATAGTTTGATATTTTTTTTAGCATTATCAAGCAGAAAAACAAATACACCAGTAGCCGTTATATATTGCAATACTTAATGTTAGTATACATATAATCTTAGTTGAATATTAAACATTTAGTTCAGGGGTCGGCAACCTGCGGCTCGCGAGCCGCATGCGGCTCTTTTGATGTCAAGATGCGGCTCTCCAGCTCCTTGAACAAATACTAATAAACTTAATAAAACAATAAAATATTTGAAATAAAAAAATGTTTGTGGCTCTTTAAAACCAGGGAAATTTTGAAAATTGTAACTTTTGGCTCTTCGCTTCAAAAGGTTGCCGACCTCTGATCTAGTTAATTGTCTTTACATATTTTTCACCCTCTCCTAAAGGATTCATTTATACAATTTTAGGCTGGAGTCTATTACATTTAAAACCTTTTATTTTAAAAAGAATCGATACATCATCACACAATATAGACATATTACTATTAAAACTAAAGACAGTCAAGCAGAGTTTCTTCCAGGCATCTCTTCGGGGGGACTTTGCCCCCCCCCCCCCCCCGAAAAATTTTTACCGCCCCCCCCCCCCCGAACGAAATGAAATTTATATAATTTATATAGAAAATATATACTTTTAACAGTGTCCGCCCCCCCCCCCCCCCCCGAAGAAAGTCTACCGCCCCCCCGAAAATTTCAAGTGCCCCCCCGGAGAAAAAAGTCTGGAAGAAACACTGCAGTCAAGCTTAAATTAGGTAAGTTCTGTTATGGAGCTCACCTTGGGAGAACTGCAGGGAGCCCAACACTACAAGGACTTTTAAAAGTGTTTTTTTCCCCAGACTTTTTTCTCCAGGGCGGGGTGGGAGTGGGGGATGGTGGTGGTTGGGGGGGGGGGAGCACTTACAATTTTCTAAAGGGACAAAGTACAAAGTAGACTCGTGGACCTAACAACAATTTCAATAAAATGTGATTACGCTTGCAAACTGGAATTGAAGGAATTAGTACAAACTTTTAAGACGGAGGCAAGTAAAATTAGATTTGGATGTCTACTTATAACGTGCATGCAATTGATAATAAATTAATATGTCACTTTTAATTAATTGTTTTCTTATACATATGTTTTAGTAATTAATTTGTGGGGAAGGGGGCGTTTTAATAAGTTTTGCCTAGGGCCAAGGGCGTAGCGGGGGGTGCGGACCGCACCGGGTGACACCATTTAGGGGGGTGACACCAAGGCAAAAAATAGCTAAATATATCGAGAAAAACTTGAGGGGGGGTGCGAATCGAAAACTTGAGAGGGGGGGGGGGGGTGGTGCAAATCGAAAGTTTGAGGGGGAGGGGGTGCAAATCAAAAATTGGAAAGTTTGTCCCCGGGATGGGTCGCCACGCCTCTGGGGGGGGGGTGACACCATCAAGTGCGGCACCGGGTGATACCCGACCTCGCTACGCCACTGCCTAGGTCTAAATACCCTGGCGCCGGCACTGCCTGTATTTAATACGCTTAGTATATATTCTAATGATACGGAGAAATGTATAATATAAAACAATCGCGTGCCAATCATCTTGACCCGTATTAAAGTTATTGAAGTTGTGTGACATTTTTTTTGTATGTTTGTTCAAATATTTCCCCCATAACCTTGCTGTGATGACGCTAGTTCAAGTTTGTATAGTAAAAACAGGCTATAGCTAGTTGGTTAGACAGACCAATGGCAATCCAGAAGATGACTGGTCACGTGGGACGGTCAGTTGACCACTGAAGCGTGGGTCAGTTGATAGATCAGCAGTTGGTGACAGGAAGCGGTTAGAGACTGTCGGAGATATAGGGGGTCGGCGTGGTCGAGTCGGTAAAGCTAAAGCGTAAAGTCTCGAGTTCGAACACCCGGGCAGATGAGGCTCGTTAGCTGGGGACAGCAACTCTTCTAGGAGAGACAACTCCAAAATTAAAACAACTGCTGCCTTGTAGTTTGTTCTTGGTTGGACAAAGGCTATGGAAGCAAATCCAAAAAGAAAAGCAGGCTGAAATCGGAGTCAATGGCCTCAATGGCGCATAACCAGTTGACACGTAACGCTTAATTGTGTTGGAGGCGTGGTCGAGTCGGCAAAAAGCTCATGGTTGATAAATTTGAACAAAGTCTCGAGTTCAAACGCACTGGCAGATAATTCTCGATCCCCTTCAACACTAATAATTAAGAACGAAGAAGAAGAAAGAAGAAGAGGTCGGAGATATGTAGAGCTAGGGAGGAGTTAGGCAGTTAGAGATAGGTAGGATAGGAGAAGGGACTTGGATATGTATGAAGTTAGAATGTAATGTGTTAGGATTGGTCATGGGAGTGCGTAGTTAGTAGTGTCTGTTAGTAGATAGCATATAGTATTGTGTAAATAAAGAACATTTGTTATATCTTGGATTGGACTTTTGTGTGTTAATTCCAAACTATAAAAAAGGCTGGCATCATCTTCATCACCCACACCGGCCTCACATTTGGTGGTGCTGCATTTCCCCACCCTCACAGTTGGTGGTGCTGCATTTCCCCACCCTCACAGTTGGTGGTGCTGCATTTCCCCACCCTCACATTTGGTGGTGCTGCATTTCCCCACCCTCACAACTGGCGGTAGATCTCCATTCATCCCCACCCTCACACTTGCTTAGGTTTTGTAAAACAGTCCACCTACAATTATGTTCACATGTAGAAGAAAAACCTAACATAATTTAAACTTCCTTTTATGGACTTTTAATCGAATTCTTTCTTCTTAAAAATAAAGAAGAAAAAACATGATTAAAAAATATCAAGTCTGAAGGTACTTGAAAAATTCGGATTCGGGAACTCCTGAACCCGAGGCGTAGCGAACATTCCCGGCGCCCGGGGACAAACTTTCGATTTGCACCCCCCCTCAAACTTTTAATTTGTTTTTCCAACCCATTTTGGCGCCCCTAAGGTAGGCTCCCGGGGACATATGTCACCCCCCGCCCCCCCCCCCCCTCCTCGCTACGTTAGGGGTGGGGGCACTTCATATTGGGGGGGGGGCGCTACATTTTCCGGGAGGGGTGGGGTGGAGTTCGGACACTG
Source organism: Physella acuta (assembly GCF_028476545.2). Lineage (NCBI taxonomy): Eukaryota > Metazoa > Mollusca > Gastropoda > Physidae > Physella > Physella acuta. Next base: position 308,733 of record NW_026732374.1, on the reverse strand, counting down.
TTTTAAGTATATATTTTCTATACAAATTCCATTTCGTTCGGGCGATAGGGGGGGGGGGGGTAGACTTTCCTGGGGGACCTGAACCTCGGGGGAGGGGGGGGGGAAAGGAATTTACTTTGTCCACATTGGTAACATGGTTGGTACGCCACTGGTACGCCACTGGTCACAAGATTATGTATTTGATTTGTTATAAAATTCAGGATTAAATAATTTAGTAACTAATTGTTACTGTTATCGTACCACCATCTCTGATAACATATATGAGATTAAGGGGGCAGTATCACCCAGACTAAGGGAGGGAAACAAAAACTATCACCAAAAAAAAAAAACTATTTGACATACACATGTCAAATTTTTACAGCAATAGTAACGTTTCTTCTACTATAATACAGTATATAAATTGTAGGGTATATGTATGGCAATAAATTGTCAAAAAATTATTTTGTTAATATTTTAACACATTTTGAATTTTTTTGTAAACATTTTTTCGAAACCATAAGTAAAGTACTTACAATTATGTATAAATGTTCCTTGCGTTATTGGCTACGTCCGGGACTAAGATAATAGTATTCTATTGAGAGATACATTTTTTAGGAAATTTCAAAGTTCAATTATTTTGGTCTGTGTTAATATTTTAACTCATTTTGAATTTTTTTGTAAACATTTTTTCGAAACCATAAGTAAAGTACTTACAATTATGTATAAACGTTCCTTGCGTTATTGGCTACGTCCGGGACTAAGATAATAGTATTCTATTGAGAGATACATTTTTTAGGAAATTTCAAAGTTCAATTATTTTGGTCTGTGTTAATATTTTAACACATTTTGAATTTTTTTGTAAACATTTTTTCGAAACCATAAGTAAAGTACTTACAATTATGTATAAACGTTCCTTGCGTTATTGGCTACGTCCGGGACTAAGATAATAGTATTCTATTGAGAGATACATTTTTTAGGAAATTTCAAAGTTCAATTATTTTGGTCTGACTTTGAAAAATTCTAAAATTTTCAAAATTTGTCACAACGGATATCTCCTAGCCCCGGACATAGGCAACCCTCTTGTGCATCTCCCAGAGTATTTTCAGCAGGAAAGGCCAAAATGTTGGAGAACCGCAGCCAAAAATTACTTAGTAAACATTTTTTGGTAAAATTATTTATAAAAAATATTTGCATCATACGTTAACTTTCTTTTATGTGCTGTTTTATAGCTCCTTGATATTTACTATTATGGTAAAAGATTTATGTGTGTATGTATAATAGTTTTTTTTTGGCAAATTTTTTCGTCAATTTTCAAATTTCTGGGTGATACTGCCCCCTTAAATAGACGTTGCAATGCGACGTACTACATAATTTGCTGAAAATAAAATTCGGTTTAATAAAAATAAAGGAATCATCTTGAGCCAAAAACTTTGCCTACGTGTCGGGTCGCTGAACGTCTGCTGTAGCTGCAGAACTTACCGCGTTTCCGGTCTGACGTCACTAGCGTCACTAGCTCTAGTATGTCTGTTGGGAAAAAAAGACTGAGCGTGACATTGTTCTCTAATTTAAAAAAAAAATGGAATTGGTTAGTTTATTGGTCTATTGTGTGCGGGCATGTAATGGATCACGTCTCTGCCCTAAGCCATTGTGCTAAGATTGAGGACTTTATTGGCGAACAGATCTATAATCGAGAGTTGGAAAATCTCTTTTGTTAAGATAAAAAAAAATAAAAAAATAAAATTCAATCTTATTAGAAGCGAATTTAACTTTTATTTAAAGTCATTTCATATCACTGTGTAATTAAAATATAGCTTTTACAACATCAAAAGTTGTATTTAGAGTTTACAAATAGCCCAAAGTTGTAAAAATATTTTACATTATCAGAACCTGTATCCACAACGAACAATCAACAATCGCGGCTATATTCAACAATCAGATCCAATATCAGCATTCAGATCATGTATGACCAATCATATTCAACAATCAAATCTTGTATGAACAACCAGATTCAACAATTAGATCCTGTATCAACAACCAGATTCAACAATTAGATCCTGTATCAACAACCAGATTCAACAATTAGATGCTGTATCAACAACCAGATTCAACAATTAGATGCTGTATCAACAACCAGATTCAACAATTAGATGCTGTATCAACAACCAGATTCAACAATTAGATGCTGTATCAACAACCAGATTCAACAATTAGATGCTGTATCAACAACCAGATTCAACAATTAGATGCTGTATCAACAACCAGATTCAACAATTAGATGCTGTATGAACAACCAGATTCAACAATTAGATGCTGTATCAACAACCAGATTCAACAATTAGATGCTGTATCAACAACCAGATTCAACAATTAGATGCTGTATCAACAACCAGATTCAACAATTAGATCCTATATCAACAAGCAGATTCAACAATTAGATCCTGTATCAACAACCAGATTCAACAATTAGATGCTGTATCAACAACCAGATTCAACAATTAGATGCTGTATCAACAACCAGATTCAACAATTAGATGCTGTATCAACAACCAGATTCAACAATTAGATGCTGTATCAACAACCAGGCTCAAAGATGGTGGGTGGAAAAACATTCTTGCCTTCAAACCTTAATTTTTATTTGGTCTCATTTCACATCAACACTGAATACTGATTGCAGACAGGGTAAATAAAACGTGAAGTATCGCTAAGTTAAACTACTACTTATTTAACCATCGTCGTAGAAATCGGCTATGAAACCGCGCCCGGGGTTCATGCTAGGTTTTTATAAATATAAGAATTCTTTTGTTATAAAAATAATTAATAAGGGTATGAATAATAGTGTTCAAAATTAACGAGGATTTTTTTTTATTTTATGAGAAGATGCAACTGAATTAATTTGTGTTCCTCATTTAAACAAAAATATCATCTCATAACTTCCTTGTTTTGTAGTCGTTTCTGGGTGATTTAACCGCCCTTTGTTGGTTTTCTGTAACTAGACTGTCCAAATCTCAGCCCATCCGCCGTTGTTTATTATCAATTGGTTTTACATCGTTTTTTTTATTGCAAGGCGAAACAATATTATAAACTTCGCTTGGGAGGTCAAGTCATCTGAGCAATGACTTATTTGCTCCTGTGGGCGGCAGTGTATGTTGTGGCCGTCTACACAACATAAACATACATTGATTATGTCGTTTTTTCCCCCCCAGGGAGTATTACGGTCCTTGTTGGCGTGGTTGAGAAGTCCATTTTATTCTACCAAGTCGAAAATGTAACAACTTAGAGTCTGTAGTAATCTATAACTTATTGGTTTAATCTTCTGTTTGTGGATGTATATTCTCTTCCACACATTCTTTTCTCGTACCACTAAAGCTAGTGCCTAACACAAAGTAAATGACTCCACACAGACACGTTTTTTGGAGGGGTGGGGGGCGGGGTTGGTGGGGTAGGGTTTTTTACGGAGTTGGAAATGCCTTTGAAACTTCCGGGGAGAGGGGGGCGGACACTGGTTACACTTTTTTTTCTTTACATATTTTGTCTATTTCCTCCTGGTGTGGTAGTGGTGGTGAAGGGGGGGGGGGGGGGGGGCGGTAGACAAACTTCAGGGGTGGAGGCGGAAGAGAGCCCTACCCCTAGGACATATATGTGAGAGAAACGATGTCCGTGGAGTCTCTAGCTTTCCTCTATGATCTACAACCATATAAGAGGACAATGCCAACCAATTTCACCATCGAACTACATACGGTACTATCTTCATACCACGCCGTTCTCATACGGTACTATCTTTATACCATGCCGTTCTCATACGGTGCTATCTTTATACCATGCCGTTCTCATACGGTACTATCTTTATACCGCACCGTTCTCATACGGTACTATCGTACATTGTGTTGTTTTGGAATGTCGTACATTGTGTCATTTTGGAAGGTCGTAGAGAAGTGTGTTTTGGGATGTCGCATTGGTTTGTTGTCTTGTTATGCTGACTCAGATTTTCGTCCTCGAATATCTCATTCGTAATGTGGTCTTGGAATGTCTTTACCGTCTTAGTTTTAAGTCCAAGTGTGTCGTCTTAGATTTGCTACTTGAAGTGTCGCCCATGACAACTTGACGTTGCAGTAGAGTTTGTGTCTACCGCATTCGTTTGGTGTTAGCACCAGTAATTTTGATAAACAACATGGACGCCAACTTGTTAAGTTCAGCCTACGTGGTGCTGACTGTAGTTTAATTTTCTGACGTTACGTGGGTGTTACATTTTGTGTGTTACTAAATAGAGTGTTGATTGTTATCTCCCATTCTTTTCACAACGATGATCTCCCCTTTCTAAAAAAAATACCGATGACCTCCCCTGAGTTTAATAAATTATTTTTCAGCTCTAGTCCACAACGTCTAAAAAAAAACCCACTCACACAAACACACACAAACACACAGAACAACAACAACGCCGACAAAACTTCAATGAAAAACAACAACAACAACAAAAAAAAACCTCCAGCGAACAATACAACCATAATCCACCATTTTCTCTAGAGAGCTCCAACGTCGACAGACCACGTTCAGATGTCGTCTGCGATAAGAGCGCCACCACAACGATAAGAGTGTGTCACTCACGTCTGCTTAGATGGAACCAGTGTCCGCGCGGAGGTAAACAATCCCGAATTTCAATGAACTTTCGCAGGCGTGAAGTTTTTGGAGATGGCTAAAAATAGCCACGCATTAACCCCATTTTTGGTTTCGGCGTAGAAAATGTGGCGTCAGTATGTTTTTTTTTTTGGGACTCCATCATCCATGTAAACATTAAAATTCACTTCAGTATTATTCGTTTTTTTTACCCACTTTCTAACTTTTCTCACAAAAATGTCTCTGACGACATTGCAAGAATTTATAAATTTCAATCGTTCAATCTAGCTATTATTAAAAATTTTCATTACAAATTATATAAAGCTAGTGAAGGCAAAAAATAAATTTCAAAAATGTCATTAATATCATGGAACGTTTTCAAAACATTTGAGCGATAATCTCTTTCACTGCTTTTTCCAAAGAAAATGTTGACCTATTTAGTTTACTCCTTTGTTAGTGAATTTAAAAACTTATATTTATAAATATCTTATGTTTTTATACTTAAGCTTTGATTTGTTTGATGGAATCATTGCATAGTTTCAACGTTGTAATCTTAATTTTATAATGGACATTGTTAATTTATTTAATTTTAAAAGTACGAACACATAATCATAAATAGTTCAATAAAGTTATTTAAAAACTCGGCATTTTTATATGGGCAGGTATGGACAGCTTTTTTTGTTTGTGTAAAATATAATTTTATGAAGTTTTAAAAAAAATATTTTGAAATTTATGGAGGCAAGAATGGACTGCTCTTCAATATGAAGCGTCTAATAATAAAAAAAAGGTTTATAAATTAGATAAGGTTTTGTCCTGTCATATTTTGTCCTGTCATATTTTGTCCTGTCATATTTTGTCCTGTTACATGTTGTCCTGTCATATTTTGCCCTGCCTTATTTTTTTTTGACACGAAACCTCTACTGACTTGCTCGCCGAATGACTTCCATGAAACAAAAGCCTAGTATTTTACTTTATGGTATGTGAATGTTCAGAGAAGCAGGGGGGGGGGATAGGGGGGGGTAGGGGATAGGAAGAGATCGAAAGCGGAATGACCAACAGAACGCGGATAAAAAGTCTAACCAATTTAATCCAGTACCTCCACTGGTAAATCTTTCGTCCCGTCTTTCAGTTCATGACGTAATTGAATCAAATGAATCCTGCCCTATCTGTAATCTATTGCGGTCTCAAAGCCCGTGACTTTTTTTAGCCACATTTTTTCGAATCTAGCCCCATCACGAGATAAAACCAGCAGTGTTTCTTCCAGACTTTTTTCTCTGGGAGGGGGGGGGGGGGTGATACTTCTTGATATTTACGGGGGGGGGGCGTACTTGATATTTTCCGGGGGGGGGGGGGGGTCGGACACTAGTAAAAGTATATGTTTACTATATAAATCCCATCTCGTTCGGGGGGGGGGGGTAGACTTTCTTCGGGGGGGAGGGACCCCCCGAAGATATGCCTGGAAACAACTCTGAAAACCAGCGTATCCATTGACTGTCTACAGCCTTGATGTTTGAGCGTTGCTACACTGTCGAGACTGTTTTGGTTTATGTACGTTTTCAGAACGGCTGGAATTGAGGAGGAGGGGGGGGGGGGGGGGGGGAAAGATGTGTTGGGGTGGGGGAAATTAAACTTTTGTTCTCGTTTAACAGACTACTCCGTCAAAGAAAATTGATCAGAAAGTTATTTCATTAATGTTATTCAAATTAAAGGCCATACATCTAAACCCATGACATTTTTTTTACCCGCAGCCAATGACCCCTGAACCCTTCCTCCTCAAATATAACCCGTCCCCTGTCATTAGAAATTCATCAAGGCTGTATTGCTACGTTACTGCTTCGTTTTTGAAAACAACGAAATTCATTTCAACGAAGAGAAAACTATTCCCCTGCGTCCATCTGCAATAGAATCCAACTTCGTAGGGGACCTCACTCCGTTTGGAATATGTCTTGGAGGATAAAACCAGAAATATGGGCTACCCCAGGGACGGTTGGAGGAATTTTTGTAGCATCGAATAACCTGGGTAACGGATCGGTGGTCTCAGTAGGACGCCAGGCTAACTACTGCTACAGATATCACTCTACACTACTGAAGATATTACGGAGTAAAGATCCCATACATCAAGACCCGAATTTATCAAGACCCCAATATCAGACCCCATTTTATCATGACCCCCAATATCAGACCCCACTTTATCAAGAACCCAATATTAGACCCCACTTTATCAAGACCCCAATATCAGATCCCATTTTATCAAGACCCCAATTTACACAATTTCACCAGGATTACAACACGACCTCTTCTTTACAAAACTCTAAAACAAAAAGAATCGAAAACAGCATGACCCAATACACCAAGACCTTAAAACACAAATATTCCAAAACACCACGACTAAATACCCCAGTACTCTAAGGCCCCGTGCATCGTGAACCCAAAACACGAACACTCCAAAAATCCACGACCCCTGTAACTAAGACCCAAAACACAAAGATCGAAAAACGCTACCACCCCAAAACACCAATGCCCCAAAACACCAAGATCATCATATTTTAAGACCCCAGACACTAAGACATCAAATAGCCAAGACACCAATGTACCAATACCCCACTTAGAAGACCCATACATCTCCAACAACCCACTACACAGATTCTCCCATCAACCCTCAAGTCAACCTTCACCCCCCCACATCCTCCACAACCCCCCCCCCCACTCCACTCCCCCCACCAACTCCACAAAAATAAAGTTTTCGTGTACTTCTACTTAAAATTGAAGATAACAGCGTTCTTAAAATACCCTGGCCGTGTACCGGATATTGTATCTTAACTTCCGGTTTGCGTCAAGTCCGAAGAAAATTAGTCTTGCCCGGAAGTACCCTTTTATCAGAGATAATGATGGGATGAAAAAAAAGATGGTTGAAAAAAAATGAAGATGTTAGTGAAAATAAGGTGCCTATCAAGGAAGTATTTGCTATGATAAAACTAAGTTAGAGGCCGATAACCCACGTACGTTTTAATGTAAGTCAACATTTATTTTTCATATTTTCATTTATTACTGACTCGATAGGACTTGAGTCCTTTAAATGTTAAGTTGAGACAGCTTATCTTGTCAATTATTTAAAAGAAAAATATTTTTATTTTATAACTGATTTTTTTTAAAAAAGGCGTTCGGCGATTTTATGGTTTACTTCATACTGTTAACCCTTTATCAGAATTAACTATCGACATCTCACTTAAACCTTTTATCATACATTTTTATCGTAATTTTTTTTAATGAAAGTACAAAAAGAAAAGATTCCTCTTTAGACCTAGCGATCCACTGGACAGATGAATTAGTGTTCATATATTACTTGACATCGGCGTGTGAAGAGATGGCGTGGTCAGCACAATGACCACCAACTATTAATTTCCACAACCCAAGTCAAGTACCCATCAGAGCGGAATGAAATCATGGACGTCATACATTTAAAATTCTGAACCAAGATCCAAACTCAAGACCTTCGGGCTAGCACCCAAACGCTCTACCATTCCACCACACCGCCTCTCTCTGCTGTTATGGACATTTTTAGCCCAACTTAATTATTCACACACGCTAATCTAATTGACACCTTTCCAAGAACTACATTTTCACTTTGTGACCTACTTAGGTCCAGTAATGTTCCATTCTTAGTTTGACATTGTATAATACCTTATATGGATTGATGGTGCAACTACCGGGGTTTTTCCACTGTCTTATTAAGGGTGTCTAGGTCCCAGAAATTTTCCATAAAGATCTGATTGATTGATTCTGATCAGATGACCACCCCAGTGGCTAGGATCTCGGCGCGCCACGGCGGCGGCCGAGGTTCGAATACTCGGTGAGAAGCTGAGTATAGTCTATGGTGTCTAGTGGTTTAGTGGCTTACAATCTCGGTTTGCAGCCGAGTAGTGTGGCACAGTGGTTAGGAACACCACTAGTGGCCTAGTGGTTAGAATCACATAGGTGTCACACAATAGGAAACACAACCAGCACGAGAACAGTAGCTCAAGTAGCCTTGAGTGATCTGTGAGTCTCCATAGAGACTTGTCGCGCAGGCAGTCTACCTTGATCAAACGGTCTATTAAGACCAGGCCGTCCATATTGTCCGGCAATAGATTCTGACCATTTGAACGTGAGAGATCTTACGTCCTGAGTGTGCTATGCTTTCTTAAGTTGTTTTAGTCTTCTAGTATAATATTACTTGTCGCCAAGTGATTCATGAAGCTATAGCAGTGTTGTGTGACCTGTGGCTATTTTTATACAGTGTTGAAATCTGTGATAGTGTTTTTTCTTACGCTTTGTAAGTTGGGTTTTGATATTTTATAAATTAAATATTTTATCTAGTTTAACCTTGTGTTCTGCCACAACTGTGTTCGCTTATTAAAGGTTGTATGCAGATTGGATGAGTGTTAACTTCAAAAGTATCACTAGTTTTCCCTAGACATCGAGATCGAGCCCTAGTGTGTTGTTGAGTTAGCGTTCATCCATTTAGGCTTTAAGTCATTTGCATATTACCCCGAAAAAAGAATCCGGGGACGTTCACCATCTATCTGGCTGATAGATAGGTAAACGTTACAACTTGATTTGAACATTTTATGTTGACTTTACTATACACATTTCACCGTACATGACATTGTTGTAGACATACGACCTACCTGAAAACCGAGACATGATAACCGAAGCATGAAAATCAAGGCATGAAAACCGAAGCTTTAACATCGAAGCATGAAAAAAATCATGAAAACCGAGGCTTTAAAATGGAGGCATGAAATCCGAGGCTGAACAATCAAGACGATAACCGAAGCATGAAAACCAAGGAATGAAAATTAAAGAATGAAAACATGGAAAGAAAATTCTTGCGATTCGCACAAAAAATAAGTCCACATATACATATTGTAAACTTTTAATTTTTGCAGTTAAAAAAAGCAATAAATTTTATCTTAGTCTTCAAATACCTATCGTACTTTAAAGTAAAAAACAACAACCTACATTCAATTTTATTCGATCAGGATACCTATACCTATATCTATATTAAAATCAAATCCTGTTTTACTAAAAGAAACCTACATTGAATGTTATAAGAACAGATTACTTATACCAGTGAATATTATATTAAAATCAAACCATTTTTTTCACTACGTAAATCCAGACGATTTCAAGCCGTCTATCACTGACCTACCATAGTCCAGTCTCCCATTAGGTAATGACATAGTTTTGACAGTTACACAACAACGATGCTTGTCTTGCAGAAGATTTGGATGTAATCAGTTTAAAAGTCTTGGGCAGAGTATCACTATCTCATCTCAAAAATGGAACAAGATAAAAAAAAACATACACAGAAACCGAAAATCTCAACGAGTGGGTTTTCAAGATTTCTCAAAGCACGTAAAAACAGATATTTTGAGAATACTCCACAAAGAGAGATAACTCGCTGGTTCCCTGAAATTAAGCATTCAGTTATCAGAAGGTCATTAGCAGAAGTCATTGTCTTGGCAATGTCTTGTAATTTGGTGCACCAAGGGATTCTTGTATTCCTTTTGAAGATTCCCACTCAGTAATGTCGAAATTTTGTAAAATGGTCTTTAATTATGAATTCGCATTCTTTGTTAGTACTCGAATACTAATTAAGCTATTTCTATTTTCTCTAAAGTGTGGGTGTCTTTGAGTCACAGAAACAAATGACCAACAAATGACCAAAATGAACTAAATGATGACTCGCGATACTAACCACTTGACTCATTAAAAGCTCATTATTCAACTCTTAGGAAAAAAGATTAGAATGATACTAACAATTTGACTCATTAAGATGCTCATCACTCAACTCTGAGGGAAAAAGAGGCTTACAATGTGAACGGCTGAGTATATTTGTAAGCTCCTTTTGAGTTGTCAACATGTGTTTTCTACTTATGTATTATTATTTTTTTTCAAACAAGGAAAGCCGCGCGGTGAAATACAGTTTTGCATTCTTTTTAATAGTAATTCAACGTACCAAATCTTGAACATTCGAAAACAATATTTCTAGAGCGTTTTCTATTGCATAAACTAGTCAGCGGACTAAATTAGAAGTACTAAAAGAAGGATCTATGTTTATATGATCGATATAATATATGTTAATTTTTTTTAACCTTGAGACCTCCAGAAAAGGTTAATTTTTAGTTTCAAGATGGCCGCCGTTGCCATGGCAACCATACTTTCAAATGAGTCCCTGATTCTCGCAAATATTTTCCTTTAAGTACCCTAACTTAGATACACGCAAATAAATAAATAAGGCTAATTATTTAAGAATTTTTTGTTCTTTAACCTACCATCTTAAAAATATTTATCTGCAAGGTTTAACAGTGTGGCGAAAAGATTAGTCAAGTCGTTTTCATCGATTTGTCATCACTTGAACTCGTGAATCTGTTCAACTTGCGAAATACTAAAAAATATTTTCAAAAAGAAGAAATTAGATGAAAACATTTCATAATCTTGTCGTCAATACTAGCACTGTACACCCCCGCCACCCCAGTTTTATTTCTAGTATTTTCAAGGCGTTGCTGATCTTACAGTGCCTGTTCAAAGATTATTTTAAACATTAGACATTGTAAAAATATAGGAAAGCGTGCAAGATTTAGAAACCTATGAATGTACGTGTGGGTGAGAATGAAAATCATCTATACCACATTTTACACACACATACACACGCTCTCTGCAAACACATACACACCCTATCTCACTCCCACACACTCGCACACAACCATACACACATACATACACACATTTTTATTCCTAATGTGAAGTCTAGACAACCTAGCTCGCCCTATACCTATCCAAGACCAATACATCTCAATCCATTATAAAAAGTCGACTTTGCTTGATTGTCTGTCACAAGCAAACGTGGTTAGACTCAGACTTGCCACTGTCTGTTGCTAGTAGGTTGGTGATGTAGCCTCAGACTTGCCACTGTCTGTTGCTAGTAGGTTGGTGATGTAGCCTCAGACTTGCCACTGTCTGTTGCTAGTAGGTTGGTGATGTAGCCTCAGACATGCCACTGTCTCTTGCTAGTAGGTTGGTGATGTAGCCTCAGACTTGCCACTGTCTGTTGCTAGTAGGTTGGTGATGTAGCCTCAGACTTGCCACTGTCTGTTGCTAGTAGGTTGGTGATGTAGCCTCAGACTTGCCACTGTCTGTTGCTAGTAGGTTGGTGATGTAGCCTCAGACATGCCACTGTCTCTTGCTAGTAGGTTGGTGATGTAGCCTCAGACATGCCACTGTCTGTTGCTAGTAAGTTGGTGATGTAGCCTCAGACTTGCCACTGCCTGTTGCTAGTAAGTTGGTGATGTAGCCTCAGACTTGCTACTGTCTGTTGCTAGTAAGTTGGTGATGTAGCCTCAGACTTGCCACTGTCTGTTGCTAGTAGGTTGGTGATGTAGCCTCAGACATGCCACTGTCTGTTGCTAGTAGGTTGGTGATGTAGCCTCAGACTTGCCACTGTCTGTTGCTAGTAGGTTGGTGATGTAGCCTCAGACTTGCCACTGTCTGTTGCTAGTAGGTTGGTGATGTAGCCTCAGACTTACCACTGTCTGTTGCTAGTAAGTTGGTGATGTAGCCTCAGACTTGCTACTGTCTGTTGCTAGTAGGTTGGTGATGTAGCCTCAGACTTGCTACTGTCTGTTGCTAGTAAGTTGGTGATGTAGCCTCAGACTTGCTACTGTCTGTTGCTAGTAGGTTGGTGATGTAGCCTCAGACTTGCCACTGTCTGTTGCTAGTAAGTTGGTGATGTAGCCTCAGACTTGCTACTGTCTGTTGCTAGTAGGTTGGTGATGTAGCCTCAGACTTACCACTGTCTGTTGCTAGTAGGTTGGTGATGTAGCCCCAGACTTGCCACTGCCTGTTGCTAGTGAGTTGGTGATGTAGCCCCAGACTTGCTACTGTCTGTTGCTAGTAGGTTGGTGATGTAGCCTCAGACTTGCCACTGCCTGTTGCTAGTGAGTTGGTGATGTAGCCTCAGACTTGCCACTGTCTGTTGCTAGTAAGTTGGTGATGTAGCCTCAGACTTGCCACTGTCTGTTGCTAGTAGGTTGGTGATGTAGCCTCAGACTTGCCACTGTCTGTTGCTAGTAGGTTGGTGATGTAGCCTCAGACTTGCTACTGTCTGTTGCTAGTAAGTTGGTTATGTAGCCTCAGACTTGCCACCGTCTGTTGCTAGTGAGTTCGTGATGTAGACCAACGGTGTTTAAACTGGCGTCAACTGATGACCAGGGGTGGGGATCTGAGTTTCTTCTAGACATCTCTTCGGGGGGGGGGGGGGGAGCTCCTTCCGAAGAAAGTTTACTGCCCTTCCCCTGAACGAAATAGAGTTTATATAGAAAAGATATACATTTACCAGTGTCCGCCCCCCCCCCCCCTGAAAATAGCGTGCCCTCTCCCCCCGGAGAAAAAAATCTGGAAGAAACGCCGGTGGGGGTGATGTGTGTACCTGGGGAGTTGAGACTGTTGCCAGGGGAGGGGATTATTAGAGACAGTAGGGGGTGAGGTATCAGGGCTGGGGCGGTGCTACGGGTGGTGCAGACTGGTATCAGGGGAGGGGAAGGTTTAAGCCAGGGGAGGGGTTGATTTGTGGCAGGAGAGGGGATGACTTGTCTTGTGGTTTGGGAGGCGATGACTTGTGGTAGGGGAGGGGATAACCTGTGACAGTGGAGGGGTTGATTTATGACAGTGGAGGCGATGACTGGTGCCAGTGGAGCGGTTGATTTATGGTAGGGGAGGCGATGACTTGTAATATAGCAGTTACGAATTGATGTCATCAAACTACAGGCTATGAACACAACAAACGGAACTACACATATGCCAAATGTTATTACACGCCATAGACACAACAAAGCGTGTTATTTTCAACACTTTACTCGAGAGTATGCATTACATTTTTTTAGCTTTGAACTTCCACAAGACTCGTTAGTTATTCCATAACAACTTGATAAGTCATGGGTATCTTAGATTACCTGGAAACCTATCTGGGAAACTACATCAGTAAATTAACATTATACCCTTTTAAAAAAGACGATCAGTTTTAAACGATTCAGCAAAGTTTGGCCTACATAACCGCTGTTTGATCAAATGTGAGGAAACAAATTTATATGGGAAATACACCTGTTGAAACATATTTATGTAGATGCTGTAGCACTATTTGGCACACGGGCAAAGACAACCTCTTACATAAACCTATTCTCTCTAACATACCCCCACCCTCCATTCCGACCTAAAACCCCAATCCGACGTGTTTATTAGAAAAACTGTTACGCGAATGGAAAAAAATGGTGTTAAAAATAAACTCCTTGCTTGCAGAGTCGCATTGATTATAGAACAACCCCACCAATTGTGGTTGGCACCAGCCTGCTTTTAGGGTTGGCACACCTAAACATGCGAAGGGTTGTCCATCCATGTGAGGTTTCTTACTAACCTGCCACGTGTGGCTGTTGATATAGGCAATATGTGGTTGTTAACATCCAGCTATATGTTGTTGTTAACATAGGCAATATGTGGTTGTTAACATCCAGCTATATGTTGTTGTTAACATAGGCAATATGTGGTTGTTAACATCCAGCTATATGTTGTTGTTAACATAGGCAATATGTGGTTGCTAACATCCAGCTATATGTTGTTGTAACTACCCAGGCAAAAGTCGTTGTCAGAGCACCGAGGTACTGTGGTTGTCACAACCCAACTACTGTGGTTGTCACAACCCAACTACTGTGGTTGTCACAACCCAACTACTGTGGTTGTCACCACCCAACTACTGTGGTTGTCACCACCCAACTACTGTGGTTGTCACAACCCAACTACTGTGGTTGTCACAACCCAACTACTGTGGTTGTCACAACCCAACTACTGTGGTTGTCACCACCCAACTACTGTGGTTGTCACCACCCATATGCGTGTGGTTGTCACCACCCAGCCATAAATGGTTGTCACTCCCTAGGTACTGTGCTTGTCAGCACCCTGCTACTGAGGTTGTCAACACCCAGCTAAGTGTGGTTGTCACCAACCATCCACAAGTGGTTGTCACAACCCAACTACTGTGGTTGTCACAACCCACCTACTGTGGTTGTCACAACCCAACTACTGCCACCCTATTGTAGCTACCACCCGACCCCACGGGTCTAATTGAGCAGAACCCACGTGGAGTGACGTGCCCACTGACCGTCTTCTACTCACGCTCAGCGAAGTAGGCGCGTGAGCTGAGGGCAGACAAAGTGTTGACCCCCCCCCCCGCCCAGCTGAGCTGCTGGTGGGCGCGGCGGGGCTCGTCGTCTGCCATCCCATTGTGACGTGTCTCAGACGTTACGTCGTACTTTCGGTTTGGATATAAATTCTAATTACCGCCAGAATCAAAACTTTGCCGTCATTAAATCGTGATGTAAAATTATTAAGCGAATCTGATTCAAAGTGTTCTGATTATACAACAAATGGCATTTCACCATTTTAATTAGACGCTTTAATTATATTTTTTTGTTTTTGTAGAATTATGTGAGTGATTTTAGTTTAGTTTGTAGGATACATTTTCAGTAGTGTAATGAACACTTTCTGGAGTTCGGACTTTGAATTCGTGTAAGTATGTTCATCTTGTTAAATTAAAACGAGTCTTCATTTTTAATTTCGCCTTACTTTTAAACAATTGAGACAAAGTATCATTGTTAAGCATAACGCATTAAGTATAAGGTAAAAAGAGTATCACACACTATTAATTTTTTGAAAGAAAATTTGATGAACTAATTAGTTGGAACTAAATCAAGTTGGAAAAGTTTAACAAACCAATATAATATTAGCTGATTCAAATATTTTGTCGCGGTGGTTAGATTTTTAAATTTTGACATTGAATAAAAAATATGGTGATGATGATGGTTATTTTGTGACATCCTGTAAATTTAGCTAATGTTTAAAAAAAACTTTGCTCGCAGGTTTTTATATTTTGTCTGCACTTAGAGATAATGTTAGTTTAGTAGTGTAAAGTTGTGTTTTAGTAACATGTCGTACATTTATTGATATAGGCTTTACGTAGTACCGGCGGTGTTTTATTAAAAAATCGTAGATTAATCGGTACAGGTTTTTAAAACTTAGTTTAAAAAAATATACATAATACACGCTAGCATGGAGCCATACCAATGGATAGGATTTTTCTCAATTTCGTTGTTTTTAAAGTAAAGTTCCCTTTCAAACCTGTTGGTCTACGGGACAAGTGAGTTACTTACTTTACTTACCCTAACGTGAGTTAGGTACCCATCAGAGCTGGGTGGACTCAGGGACGCACCTCTGACTTAAATCCGGATTAGAACTCCAGCTCTCTACCGCTAGGCCACTCCGTCTTTAAAGCAACTACTTAAATAAATAATAAAAAAATACAAGAAACTAAGAAAAATTGAAAGGAAGACAAAGTTTGTAAAAACAAAACAAAACACACCCCGTAAATTGTACATTTCGGTTCGATTAACCATTGATCTGATCGGCCACCTGACCTTCTCTTACGATGGTCTAAACATTACCGTCATGTAAGCTGAAAAAATCAATCAATCTTAACAACCCGTGTTCCGAAGTCTCTATACCACCCGTTAACTTTTACTGTCCGAAACTACGATATGACCCCGGGCGCCGACCCTAGGGGGCTCAAAATGGATTGAAAAAAATAATTAAAACCTCATTTTAGCTGCAGTTTTGAATATAAAAAATATATGGGGAGTGGGGCGCCAAAATGAAAGCTTGTTCCCGGGCGCCGGGAAGGGTCGCTACGCCTCTGCGTATCACAACTAAAACTAACAAATTAAACTCGGTGTTCACATATGTTTGTGTGTATTATCATATATGTAGGTAAATAAGTAAAGTCCCCCTTCGAACGGTCCATGTGGCAGGTAAAGTAGAATTCAGTTGTTCAGTTACCTCGGCATATGAAGTGATAATATGGTCAGCACTATGCCCAGCCGCCTTTACTTTCACTAACGAGTCATCACATATATTATTTACTTTCTAAGAGATTTTTAGATCTCAATACTCAGATTGCATTGAACATCCAATGGATAATGTGAATTTTTTCTTGCTTAAGGCGCTATAAAATTAACTTTACCCTGAACATAGATAATTAGGCTGCTAGCCCGTAGGTCTCGAGTTCGGATCTCGGTTTGGACTTCCCTGAGTCCATCCAGCTGTGATGGGTTCCTGACTTACGTTGGGGAAAGTATAGACGACCTGGCAAAATGCTGACCACACCGTCCCTTCCTACGCCTACGTCAAGAGATTTATAAACTCTACTTCATCTGCCCAAATGGAAGGCTAAGTCTAAAGAAGAACTTTACAAACACTGATAAATCTTTTAGCAAGAACTTTATTGAAAAAAAAAACTGTAACCAAAGATAACTATGTTAATGTTCTTTTTCTTTTCCAATCCACCTAACTCATTTATTATTTGACAACACTAATATACCACACTCCAATCACTCCTCCACCCGCACACTTCTACCCCCACCCGCAATCATGTCCACCAATGACCTAAAATAAATGCTACAATGTCCACCCCCACCCAATAAATCACTCTTGATTGGCTGATTGGTTATTTCCCTTGTCAGAGAAACGTATCACCGGATGTACCTTAATGACGGCCAGATGTTCTTCTGCGCGCGCGCGGTGTTAACAAAAATCTCATACGTCACTCAGCCTTATAGAACTGTTAGCTTTATTTTTGATTATCCCGAAAAAAATGTCTTTCCAGGAAAATATTTACATCCGATGGATTCGATGAAATATTTTCATCAAATTGATTCCATTTACATTTTCTTCTTCAAATTTTAAATATTTCAGAAAGTACACATAATTGAAGATCCAAATTTTGGCTACTTAAAAAAACAACTCCCTTATCCGTCTCTTTACTGTCATTCACATGCAGGCAGCTCAATATAAAGTTGGCTAAACTACCACAACTACTACAACCTAAGCATAAATAAACTCGTTCAATGCTAGTGATGTCTATACGAAAACACATGTTATTTTAATATAAAGTCAATAAATATCGAAATCCAAATGTTTATTTAGAAGAAACTACTAATAAAATATACGAAAGTGAACATTTGAAAAAATGTCATAAATTATTCGCTCTGTTGAAAAAAAAAATACCAGGATTCTGTTTAAATTTTATGTAACCACACTGACCTAAAACCCCCAAGGAAACTGGATGCCAAAAATTATTTGAACCATCGTTGACATGAAGCCAAAATTCTATTATAAATGTCTTTATCGCAAGACTTGTACAAACTTCTATGGTTATAAAACCAACATCTTGAGAGAATGTATTGGCCATTATACCGAAAGTCTGCTATAAATGTTGTTGCCTTTTACCAAGTCTTCAAAGTCTGCTAAAATATCATTACAATATACCAAAGTCTGTAGAATGTAATTGCCGTATACCCAAAGTAAACAAAACCATATTGATAGTCATTTAAAAAATGTTCAAATCAACTAAAATCATCCAATACACTAAATATACTAAAATTTAGCTGTGGGATATTTTGTCTGAGATATTTTGTCTGAGATCAATTGTCCATGGTATCATTTGTCCTGATATATTTGTCCTGGTATCTTTTGTCCGTGAGATCATTTGGCCTTGAGATCATCTGTCCTTGAGATCATTTGTCCTTGAGATCATTTGTCCTGAGATCAATTGTCCGTGAGATATTTTGTCTGAGATATTTTGTCTGAGATATTTTGTCCGTGAGATCATTTGTCCTGAGTTCATTTGTCCTGAGATATTTTGTCCTGAGATCATTTGTCCTGAGATAATTTGTCCTGAGATCATTTGTCCTGAGATCATTTGTCCTGAGATCATTTGTCCTGAGATCATTTGTCCTGAGATCATTTGTCCTGAGATCATTTGTCCTGAGATCATTTGTCCTGAGATCATTTGTCCTGAGATCATTTGTCCTGAGATCATTTGTCCTGAGATAATTTGTCCTGAGATCATTTGTCCTGAGATCATTTGTCCTGAGATCATTTGTCCTGAGATCATTTGTCCTGAGATCATTTGTCCTGAGATCATTTGTCCTGAGATCATTTGTCCTGAGATCATTTGTCCTGAGATCATTTGTCCTGAGATCATTTGTCCTGAGATCATTTGTCCTGAGATCATTTGTCCTGAGATCATTTGTCCTGAGATCATTTGTCCTGAGATCATTTGTCCTGTCACTGTTAAGACTGTTGTTGCCTAGTGTTAGAACCAGCAGTGTTTCTTCCAGACTTTTTTCTCCGCGGGGCACTTGATATTCCCCCCCCCCCCCCGAAGAGATGCCTGGAAGAAACTCTGGTTAGAAGTCTGCTAAGAATATCATTACGATATAGCAAAAGTCTGCTTGGAATATCATTGTCCTATAAATACTTCTAATATCATTGCCATTTAAAGTGTGCATAGAATTTCGTTGCTATGTAAGCAAAAAATTAAGCACAGTACACATTTAAAACAAAGTGTTAGCAAACAGCTTTTTAAATCAAACAAAGCTAAACCACATAGCATGATTTATGTACATAATATATCTAAGATAGTGAAGACAAATTAGGGAATCAGCCTTCTAAACTGCTAACAGCTCCAAATATACACTCCATTGAAAATGTCTCCGTTTAATATGGGCATCATATCAAACTATTTTAGAACCCTAGATGACCCTAAGACAGCGATAAAAGCCTCATTCTTGGTTCCAGAAACTATCTTGAGCTAACACGGCGTGTTTTCATTTCAAATTGATTTTTTCCCCCTATTTCAAATGTGATCAGTCTTGTCCCCCCGTCTAAATCAATGTCAGAGTGACTCTGACTCCTCCAACCCGACTTCAGATAAGCCCGGATAGATTGCCATTCAAGTACCGCATCAACAACCCGTTCTTTCACTGGCCGACAACTTTTTTCCTAGAGCTTCCCAGAATAATAAACTTCAAAAACTGCAAGACGTTTTTTTTGTCGCATTTATTAAAAGTCGTTTTTTATGGCTAAGATTAATTTTAGTCTGTTATGTTGGTAGTTTTTGCTATTTGTTCGAAAATTCTTTGTGTGTCTGCGTGATTGCGTGCGGGTTTGTCTGTGAGTGTGTTTACGAGTGTGTGTGTGAGGCAGAGAACTAGCCTGGGTGTGTCTGTGTATGTGGGCGTGTGGGTATGTCTGTGTGTTTGTGTGTACGGCTGTGAGAGAGTTAACGCGGGTGTCTGTTTATTTGTGTGCGTGTGTATGTATGTGTGCACGCGTTGGTGCGTGTGTGCGTATTTGTGTATGTTTATACGCATGTGTTGAGGTGAGTGTAAGAGTTCGTATGTGTGTATGTATATATGTATGTAGAAAGTCTTTTTAGATCGTCCTTGTCACAAAATGTTGATTAAAAACTTTCTCTCAAAGGCAAGAAATGTAAGACCTAAAGTTTGTTTATATGTCTGTTGTTACGTTTACATCATGGTGTCAGCACCCCCCCCCCCCTCCCCATCCACCCTTGTCGGGATTTGTCAAATTTGCTCTTAAAAGACTATTTAACACTCTAATTAATCACTTAATAGGGTGGAATTATCCTTTTTCTGTATATATTTTGCTATTTTTTTGCCTTGGTGGCACCCCCATAAATGGTGTCACCCGGTGCGGTCCGCACCCCCACCTCGCTACACCTCTGTCTAAATGCAACTAACACTTATACCTAAACACTGCCATGACCAACTCTAACACTATTTACATTTTAACTTCTACATCTTTCATCTAGCGCTATTTATCTTTAATGCCGACCCACGCTTCACTGGTCATGTGACCGTCTCACGTGACCGGTCATCTGTAATTCTATTGGTCTAACTGACTATGCTCTGTTTCTGCTATCTTCTGCTTGACCTCTATGACGTATAACTTGCGTCATCTCTGGAGGTAGTCACATTGAGCAATTATAGCAGCTTGCACTAAGCACCCATGTTATGAGCTTGATTATTCGATAGTTAATTAGTTACTGCTTTAATTTTGTTGTTATTTTTTTATCTGTTAAGAACTGTTTGCTTGCCGAGTTTTTTTTAGAGTAACTAGGTTTTTTTTAATTTTTGTTGGATAAATTAGCTCCAGTGTTTGTATAAAAAACAACAATATAAAGAAAAGTTGTATGAATTGACATTAAGTTAGCTCCAATGTGTGTATAGAAAATATAAGTTTTAAAGTTTTTATGAATTAGGATTAAGTTAGTTCCAGCGTGTGTATAAAAATATAAAGAACGTTTTTAGCGCAATTTCCATTCTGGAGAATTGCGTTTATTAACTCGTCATTTCTGGGAATGGATGGATGAATGTATGGATGTATGGATGTATGTGTGTCCGGGCTTTAAGTCGTATCTCCTCCTCAACGAAGCAATATCGATGACTAGTTTTAATAAATTAGCATTAAGGGCATGGGCGGGTGTACTTTTCGTCATAAATCCACTAAATCATCGATTTCCCACTTTTACTTGATCTATACAGAATAACCATCGTTGAATCTAAAAATGACATTGTTATGACCCTGAAAACATTATTTATTTATGAAAAACCGGGTTCAAAGTAGTGTGTTCAGGGTAATTTGTTCACTTTTTCGGTAAAAATAGCCATTTTTCGACCTAGAAAAGTACTATTAGATTTTGCGGAAGCCTAATGTGTTTCATATCAATGGAAAGGCCGTGACCTCCTTTCTTTATTTGTTCTAAAATTAAAGGACCAATCAAAATACCTATTTTAATGTGATTATTTTTCTACGTCATAAAGTTGTTTATTTTACTCAGTCGGGTTTTTCCGGTATGCAAATTTTTGACCTCAATTTTTTCATTGGCATTCAACGGCGGAAGCTAGTTAGCGATTGGTCGTTTCGCTTCGTAAGTAAACAATCCCTTAGTTTCGGCGCGTTGCTAAGTTTGATCTAGTTTTGTTTCTCTAAGCTTCTGTGAAATACTTACATTATTTTAACATATAATTATTTAAATTAAATATACTTTTAACAGTTTAGATTAGTTTGTGTGAATTATCATAAGCAGTCAGACGATTTAATTTGTTTCTCTTTCGATAATGGGTAGAACAAAACACTCGCTAAAAATAGATACACACATCTAACGAATTTACTAAAGCAAAGGCACGTCCGAATGCAACTGATTGCATCTACCTCTACTCAATCTAGCACTATTCAGACAAGCACTGGTGCAGATGTAATATGCACATTTACTAAGAAACTGCGGCAATGTAAGACAGTTTTTACAGACAGAAGAAAGCACTGTTACATCTAGTATGGTAGTGCTAATTGTAAACAACAGCCATGCAGAATTATTGTCGACTGTGATTTGCTTCTTGATGTTATCAATACATTTCCTTGCCCAGAGTGTAACTGTGATGTAGTGGCTACTATTGATGAAAAAAAGTGTAAAGGGTTTGCTTCAAGCATGGTGTGGCAGTAATAAAAATGTTGTAAACCGTATGTATACAACTGCAAAAGAATCCAGAACAAGGCCATTCATAATAAACAAAGACATCGTCTTATCATAATTGGCTTTAGACATGAGACCATGCAAAATATACTGCTGTTTCTGCGATAGCATAATTCAGTATTGGGCCCATGCATGCTATAGAATTGCTGTCAAAAGAAGGAAACCATAGTCGAAGACTCAGTGAAGGACGCCAAAAAAGACGCCTTCGCAACAGCTTTACTACAGCTCTAGGTACAACAAAGAAAGCCAGAAAAAAAGGAAACTAACAGCTGAACAAGCTCAGAAGAAATATATTCAGCAGCACCATACTTCAGGCAATAAATGTGGTCAGTTTTAGTGACATACAGCTTTAAATTTTCTTTTTTTGCAACTTTTTGTTGTTTTTTTGCGTTTTTCTCAGTTTGATACTTTTGTGTACAATTAGTGAAATAACTTTGTTAATAATTATCAGAACTGAACTAAATTTGCTCCAGTTACTCTGTATATATGTTCAAATAAAACTGATAGAACACTTTTGGAAATTTAAAAAAAAAAAAATTTTTATTGTTGAAATAGTGAAAAAATTGGACGAAATAATGAAATTTTTACAGTGATGTATAGGAAAAAAAAGTAAAAAAAAAACTATCGTCTTTTTTGAAAATGTAATCTATCAGAAGTGTTAAACACATGTGTCTTCAGACTATATTAAGTTTTTATGAAATTTGTACAAACCATTTTTGAGTTATTTCCATTTAAAAATCGTCAATAAAATCCAATATGGCCGCCGTCACCATGGCAACGGAGGATTTAAAAAATTTAAAAAAATATTTTTATGCTTATCTCTTTGAGTTATAACTATTAGCCAAGTATTACATCTTTAGACTCGGAAATAAGGAAGTTGGTACTCATCACCCGCCCATGCCCTTAAGTTAGTTCCAATGTGTGTATCAAAAATATAAAGAAAGTTTTTTTTTATAAATTAGCATTAAGTTACCTCCGATGTGTATATGAAAAAAAATAGCAATAGAAAGAAAGTTTGTATGAATTAGCATTAAGTTAGCTCCAATGTGTTTCGTCACGTTCTGAGGATTGAAGGGAAACTGTTAATAAAAAAACGGACTGAGTGTGTGCGTCGTGAGTTCTCGTGTGGGACGGCGCACGTGCGGTCACTGTTGATTGAGTGACAGCTTCAGCAAACGTGAGTAAGTGGTGTCTGGCTGGTGGGTGGGGGTGGGTGAGGGTGTGTGAGGGGGGGTGAGGGTGGGTAGGGATATTTGTACTAGCCGTTTGTCTAACTTTATGGGCCACTCAACGTCAGTTACCGATTGGTTGATATCGAGGCCTGCTTAAGGTCAAGTTCTAGTCATTTTATTTGGTAGATTGCTGAAAGGTCAAGTTCTGATTGTTTGACCTTGTACCCTGACTTAGGTCAAGGTCCGATTGTTGTCCTTGAGGCCTGATCATCGCAGTGTACTGCCTATCATGGTGTCATGTTGATCTCTCTGTCTTGCTTAAAGGTCACCGTAATTATCTTGATGTTGAGCCTTGAAGTTCGTGTTCTGCCTATCTTGGCGTCCTACTTATCGAGGTGACCTACTTATCGTGGTGTCCTACTTATCTTGGTGTCCTACTTATCATGTGTCTTACTTATTTTGGTGTCCTACATATCTTGGTGTCCTACTTATCTTGGTGTCCTACTTATCGAGGTAACCTACTTATCGTGGTGTCCTACATATCTTGGTGTCCTACTTATCTTGGTGTCCTACTTATCGAGGTAACCTACTTATCGTGGTGTCCTACTTATCTTGGTGTCCTACCTATCATGTGCCCTACTTATCTTGGTGTCCTACTTATCATGTGTCCTACTTATCTTGGTGTCCTACTTATCATGTGTCCTACTTATTTTGGTGTCCTACTTATCGTGGTGACCTACTTATCGTGATGTCCTTCTTATCATGTGTCCTACTTATCTTGGTGTCCTACTTATCCCGTGACCTACTTATCTTGTTGTCCTACTTATCTTTTTGTCCTACTTATCGTGGTGTCCTACTTATCTTGGTTTCCGTAGTATCGCTTTGTATTGCTAAGCGTAGTATCGTTTTAAGCCTTGTTAACCAATTTAACACGTCGTATATTTTAATGGAAATACTGAAAAATGTTGACAAGTGTTTTTGTCGAAGGCCCCCTCCCTTGGCTGAGACTGAAAGTGATTTACCTAAAACCAATGCATCCATTAAAAATACCAAACACAACTTTACACAAATGCTGTAAGCCTTCTAACGCATTCCATCACCAGCGTATAGATTGAACGAAAAAAAATAAATCTACGGCATTCTATATATCTACGCTCTCGATACATGGAAGTCAAAATTTTAATAGCTGATGACTAATATTGGTTTGACGTATTTCCGGTATAATTTTTTTCCGGTATAACGTATTTCCGGTATGACGTATTTCCGGTATGACGTATTTCCAATCCATTTCAGAATGAACAAGCTCGCCTCCATGAACGCCACCCTAACCGGGGACAAGCTCATCGGAAGTGACGTCATCACCACGCAGATCTACCCCGACGCCCCTCACACGAGCGGGGAAGGCTCCTCCTTCGACGACCGTCACGTGACCGGCAGCCTCCTCCTGACCACCTCCTCCTCCTCCTCCGTCGTGCTCAAGTTCACGGAGCTCTCCGTCAGTGACGTCACGTCCGGCCTGCACAACATGACGTCATGCTCGAGCGCCCCGCCCAGTTGGCAGCCGACCTACGCCAAGGTCATCATCGTGCTGATGTACGTGCTCCAGATCATGGTCGCCGTGGGCGGCAACCTGCTCTTCTCCTACGTCATCGTCATGCGCCCCAAGATGCGATCCGTCACCAACCTGTTCCTGCTGAACCTGGCCGTCAGTGACGTCATCAAGGCCGTGATTTGCGTGCCGTACACCTTCATGGCGAACCTGATCCTTCTTCACTGGCCGTACGGGGACTTCTCATGCCCGTTTGTGACATACGTTCAGGTAGGTGGATTCTTATACACCAATATTACTTCAACATGAGAGTATCTTTACATCAGGGGATGAGAAGGGCGACCTATGGGATGAGAAGGGTGACCTATGGGATGAGAAGGGTGACCTATGGGATGAGAAGGGTGACCTATGGGATGAGAAGGGTGAGCTATGGGATGAGAATGGTGACCTATGGGGTGAGAAGGGTGACTTATGGGATGAGAAGGGTGACCTATGGGGATGAGGGTGACCTATGGGGGTGAGAATGGTGACCTATGGTGATGAGGGTGACTTATGGAATGAAAGGGTGACCTATGAGGATGAGAGGCGTGACCTATGGTATGAGAAGGGTGACCTATGGGTATGAGGGTGACCTATGGAGGTGAGAATGGTCACCTATGGGATAAGAAGGGTGACCTATGAGATGTGAAGGGTGACCTATGGAATGAGAAGGGTGACCTATTGGGGTTAGAAGGGTGACCTATGGGGTGAGAAGGGTGACCTATGGGATGAGGTTGACTTATGGGATGAAAGGGTGACCTATGGGGATGAGAAGGGTGACCTATGGAATGACAAGAGTCGTCTTCTAATAATGTTGAATGATCTCCATTGTCTCTATTATTATTCATGTAATAAAAACCTCTTATAAAATAGCTACTCTGCGTAAAAAAATTAAACTTCACCAAACTCTAAAACAAAACAAAAATAGAAGCAATTCGCCAATATTTATCATCTTATGGTTAAGAAATACAAATTGTACGCTATTCTCATCCCCTTTCTCTTACAATATATTTCATTTCGCTACAAAAAGCACCCACTAACCCCTACGTACTAGTGGTAATTTGCGAATTCCGAAATGGAAATGGAGAAATTACAGTCTAATCTGTTTAGTCCATGTTGAGAAAGTCGCAAACGTGTTCGACATTTTATAGACATTGACAACTCGCTCGTTCGGTAGCACTTGACTACAGAATCTGGAAGTCTGGAGTTCACCAGCACCGTCTGTGTCTGCAAGACATTCCTGAGACAGCCCAGACCTGTCTCGGTGGTTCATTTCTGCGACGGAATGAGATTCTTATCTCTTTATGTGGGGAAAAATTCCGGCTTGTTTTAGATAATAGGTTAAGATGGGAACTCGGACTAGCTTTTTTTCTTTTAAGGTATCTCCAGCGAGACCAGGGTCTGTTTCGGAAACTTCCGGGTGGGGGTGGGTGGGGGGAGGGGTTGGACAATGGTTAAACTACATTTTTACTTTATCGTATATACGAAGTATAGAGAAAGTCTTGTAATCGTGCAAAAAAATATCGAGATTTTTACAAATCTCGACGTTTTACACCTCACTGATACGGAAAAACATAATTTTGCAATCTTGTCCGTATGTCTGTGTTTGTCTGTGTGTGTGTCTGTCTGTGTGTAAAGACGATAACTTGAGTACCGTTACAGCTAGGTTGATGAAATTTCATATATAAGTATTTTATCAAAATCGTAGATCCGTATCAACTTTTGAGCGATTTCCGATAACCAGAAGTGGTACTTTTTCTACTTTGAATTTTCAAAAGCCTATAACTTGAGTATTTTTTCAGATAGATAAATGAAATTTCACATGTAAGTAAAAGTTCTAATTCTCTACCTTCTATCAAATTTTGAGTAATTTCCGTTGACCGGAAGTACTAATTTACGCATTTTCCGATTTCTCAAAAAACGCATGTAAATAAATAAAGTACTAATAATATTGCGCACTATTATGCACATCTTTATTTGACATTCGCTTGGTGCGCAATTCTTTTTTCTACTAGATTCTATTCTATTTTTAAAAGTTTAAGTAAACAAAAATAATGTCTATATTCCGAGTTGCCATCCCACGTAGTGTTATAAAGACTTATATTAGAATATTCGAGAAAGTTTTGGGGAGATCACTCCCGGTTTATTTTATTTTATTTTATTTTAATTTGATATTTTATTTTTTATTTTTGTTATCGGAAGGGGTAAAGGGAGAGATGTAGTTAAAGGAGGGCGGGTAGGGCGGCCGCCTAGGACATCGGCTTTAGGGATGCTCCAACTGTGGAAGAAAAAAAAGTAAATGAAATCTCATTCTGAACTGCATGTTCGAATTATTTACAGTCTAAACTAATAAAATATACCGCGAATTGGCTTTACAAACTGATTTTACTGTTCTCTACATCAGTTGTGTGAGATAAAAATTTAAAAAATAGGACCGTGACTGGTATAATGCGCACCCCAGCTTTCCAAATTTGGGGGGTGGGAGGGTGGTGGTCGCTTCTTTGCCAACTTGATCAACTATATATAAACGGAAGGGTGGAGGAGATTGATATCTAGCAGGCGTCAGAATTAGCAGCTTCCTTCCTTCCTTATACGGAAACCGGCTCAGAAGGTTGACTTCCATTAGCCAGGCAGGCCTCAGTGTAGCAAACTCCGATCCCCAAGAGTTTCCCACACATCTGTCGCTACTTCCGTCGGCTCTCACCGGGCTTTCCTTCCCCACCCACCAGACGCGGGACGTCGTCCTACCGCTTGGTACCCAGCTTGATCGTGGGGGGGCGTTCGGCCGTTCTTTGAACTTAGCGCATACAGCAGTTCTACTCGGCCAGATCAAAAACCTCTAGCTGCTGTTGGTTAACACTAGCCATTCCGCACCCATTAGGGGGGTCATGGGCTTGGTCCGACTAGTGGCACTCTTCCGAAGCCACGTGAAGGCCGCAGCTTAAAGTCAAGATATCTGGTTAGGGTCGAGAGCGGTCCTTTTTGGTTCCCGGCAGTCTTGTACCTCTCCTCCCCCACGCTATTATGTAGGGGACTTGGGAGTCCGACGTACCAGGCTCTTCGGAAGAATGAGCAGCTACGCCTCTGAGTACAGGACATGCTTGGGCGGAGAGTGGGGGTGGGGAAGACGGGAATTCCCCTCGAAAGATTATTTTCGTTATCATTTGCACTCGAGTTTGTTCCATCCTCTCGTATAGAAACGATAGTTCGATTATTTCACGAGGAGCTGCTGATCTCTTTAATGACATCACCAAAAGGGACTACAATATTTATGAGCCATTGATCGTCATAAATCTCCCGTCAAATGATGCCGCTGTATAGCAACTCAACTTCCAGTAAAATTAGATTGATCTCGCTGCATAGAATCTCAACGTCCCGAAAAACTAAGTTGCAAATTACAACCCAGCAAGTATTTGATCTTGCTAGAGCAACGAATGGCCGAGACGACTAACACACAAACACACACACACACACACAGAAACAAACGCTTACTCACATATACACACAAAACTCTCTCACATACAGAAACACACGCATACTCACACAAATAACACACACACAGACAAACGCACTGAAATACATATACACCTAGCCGCATGCGCGTAGACACACATGCGCACATACAGCCTCGTTATTCTATTTGAATTGATTCTCCATTCTGATCCCACGTGGTTATAGTTCGAGCCGATTATCTGCCGCTTGAAAACTAATTGGCTGCTCAAAGAGGAAATGACGTCACTAGTTGCAGTCGAGCATCCTTAGCAACGCGAGAAATGGCGGGCCGACCCTCAAACGTTTCTAATTACCGCAATGCATTTTTTTTTAAAGTTAAAAAAATAACAAGAAATAGGATCTATACGAAATGCTGAATTCTAAACAACATGATAAGGGAAGGAAGTAAGCTCCGAGTAAATATTAAACCAAAAACAAACAAAAAACTACAACAGTTTTCAAGCTCAAATACGGTCGTTTTTAGTCAAATATTACCTTTTTTTCTTCTTTAAGTTTTGTAAAATATTGTTTAAAACGCATTACGAAGCATAATTTAAACGTTCCTACAATATCAGGTGTAAAATATGATACGAATGTTTTGTAATTTAGATTTACACATATTTTTGCTTATTGTTTAAAAATCCAGCTTGAAAATTAACAAAACCGTTGTATTTTTATTTTTTTTACATCGCTCAAGTTTTCAAGAGTAGCTCTTATTTTAGATTTTAAATGAAAGTTTTTAAAAGTTTAATTATATATAAACACATGGGTTAGAGAACGTATTTGTTTCTTAAGCTATCCTCTATCACTTATTCTTAGTTTTACACAGAAAATGGACGAAAGTTTGCACGCTAATCCAGTCACGAGTTCTACTGTCCAGTCATATTAATTCTAACTACTTAATCTCTTCCTAACAATTTGCATAATCTCTTCTGCGAATACCCAGTTTAGCCGTAAAGAGCATTTCATATTAAAAAAATATTTACAACAATTGTGTAAATAGATTTACGTAAAATGCACTGTAGAGTGTACAACATATTTTACGATTAAGTTTTATTTTTGCTATACTCTTCATACACTGCGCAGTAGACCATCAACCCCCCCCCCCCCTCTCCTCACCACTCCATTATTTAAAAGTTCTAAAATCGCCATTTTTATGTACTGCTTGTTAAATTCTATACATTGCGTTGTAAACATCGACATTAATATTATTAAAAAATGTATTTTCTCAGCTTTTTGGCAAACATTTTTTTAAAACATGTTTTCAATATTTTTTCTTCGATTTCTGTTCCTTTCACAAATTTCAAACTGTATAATAGACGCTGTTTTGACGAGACCGGGTACTCCCTAAAGAATAACTTAGTTGTAGCGGTCCCAAGTTCTGCAACCACTCCCATTATCTCCCTTGACAGAATACCAGTGTGATAGAGTACTTTTGTCCAGTTTTACACAGAACTCCAGTCTCAGATTTTTTCTCTACACCACGAACTAGGGCGCCAATATTCCAAAAACAACAAAACATTTGTCAATATGTCCTTGTCAGATCCAGTGCCAAAAAGGTTGTATAAGTAACCGAAACTTAACAAACCAACAAAACACTTTGAATTTACGCGACTCATTCGATCCTAAAAGTGAAGTTATAAATGTCTTAAAACTAATTAAAAATTATTTGGTCACTAAAAAAGTAGGTGAAAAGTTGTTTTTTATAAAAAAAAATTACATTATCCTCTGTAAAAAAATTATTAAATCCTATAAGGATATCTGTACCGCGAGACATTTGTTAAATAATATTTAACGGAACGTCACTGCTACATGGGCTTAACACGGCTTTTATATTTCGACGTATATACACATTCCCTAAACTTTGGACAGGCTGAAAGAAACGAATACGCGACAAGTGAGTTAAGAGAACGCTACAAGCCAATAAAGTTATTTCATTACGACAAGCCGGCAATATCTCATATTTATAAAAACTTAACACGTCTGATGAACGAGACTTCAATTAGTTAATTAACGGAAATATTGATGAACACATCGTTTAAAAAAAAAAAATCACATGCTCACTTTGCATTTTAATTCAGTTACCATGAAATTTTAAGAAACATTCCAAGCATCAGAATAGCCTTGACCTCGTGAATCAATCTCTATTACACTCAGGCGGGGAACAACGTGATGCTTTTGATACAAGCTGCGTCCAGTGTTCTGGAAACTCAACATGGATGCCAGCCCGTGGTATTTTACACGATGGACGCTCTTTTTTCACTTTTTTCATGAGGGCACATTAAAATGTACATTTTTAGGCACTTTGGTTAAAGTCTGAAGCTTTTATATATATATATATATATATATATATATATATATATATATATATATATATATATATATATATATATATATATATTCTAAAAATTCAAAGAAAGAGATTGGTTTTTATTTTAATTTGCCGTGGAAAAGGTTAGGAATATTTGTGATCAACTACAAATTCTTTAAATCCAACAGGAAATACAAAACATGAATTTATTAACCCACTTGGGAAAGACCGAGAAATGCAATCTCTAATTTCGTGTGGAAATTTGTACTGCTAATTGGAAAAGTTATTTTCACCCCCAAAAGAGTGACTCTGACGTCAGTAGATGACGCAATCGAATATGTATACAAACATTTGACAAATTGTCCCCGTCTAGATTTCTGAGAGGTCCGTGTGTTATAACGAAGGGGAGATTATTCACTTTTATTACCAGCAGAACGAGAATCGGAAGCCACAAATGGTTAATTATAACGTGCATGCAACATTTGCTTTTTGTGAATATTTTGTTTAAAATTTTATGAAGATATAAGCAGTGTTTACAACAAAATAAGCTAAACCCTAATTTTTATTTGAAAATTATCGTTTAGTACGATAAGGTAAGCGCTCAAGACGTTATCATAACGTAATCTACTGTAAAGGTTAAATTCATTCTCAAGAGTAGCTAGTAAACGCATTCATTATCCTACAATTATTAGCTATTTAAAAAGTGTATTTGCCAATCTGACATAACACGTTTTTTTTAAAATCTTAGAATTATGTTACAATAAATTTCAAATATATCAACATATCTTTGTATTTGAATGTTGCTATCTGTTGAAAAAAAAATAATTACCGCTTTGTGCACATAGACAAAACAATAGGCAATATCTTGGTTCCACATCCTACAATATCCTACAATATACAAGCCTAAATAAACCCGGTTTATATCCTACAATATCCTGCAATATACAAGCCTATTGAAACCCGGTTTTATATCCTACAATATCCTACAATATATAAGCCTAAATAAACCCGGTTTTATATCCTACAGTATCCTACAATATACAAGTCTAAATAAACCCGGTTTTATATCCTTCAATATCCTTAAATATACAAGTCTAAATAAACACGGTTTTATATCCTACAATATCCTACAATATACAAGCCTATTGAAACCCGGTGTTATATCCTACAATATGCTAAAATATCCTACAATATATTACAATATCCAGGCCTAAATAAACCCAGTTTTATATCCTGCAATATCTTAAAATACCCAGGCCTAAATAAACCCGGTTTTATATCCTACAATATCCTACGTACTCGACTTAACCCTTTATACTCCTTGTGGAGCATAGGGCCTCAACGTAAACCTTCCTTTTGTCCAGTCCCCGCCTGTTGATTTAACAACCTCCTAAGACATCCCTGCTTTTAGTTCGGCAAGAAGCCTCAATCTTCATGTCAGTCTTGGGCGTCCTCACTTTCTCCTTCCCTTGGGGTTTCACTAAAGCGAATGGCGTGTCACATTTGAGTGAGCCTTACTCAGTGTCACATTTGAGTGAACCATACTCAGTGTGTGTCCACGCAGCACCACTTTCACCTTCTTATTTGTACTGTCATGGGCTCTTGCCTTGTCTTTTTCCATAAGTCTATATTTGGCACTTTGTCTTACCACCTCAATTTCAGAATCCGCCTGAGACATTTGTAAATTAATGTCTGTATCTTATCTGTGCAGGTCTTGAAGACTCTCCGTGTCTCTGCTCCATATAAAAAAAAACTGCCTTGACATATGAATTTAAAATCCTAATTCTTGTTGTTTTGGAGAAATTTTCTTGTGGTCAAGGAAGACGAATTCCTTTACACCAATTACATGACAAAACCCTACATTATCCTACAACATGCTACAATCCCCTACAAAATCCTACAATATCCTATAATATCCTACAATATCCTATAAAGCATAAATAACACCGGCATTATATCGAGGATAATAGACGGCTAGATAATTTTTGCGAGGAATTATAGCCGAAATTTTTATTAGCCCAAGTTTCAGAAAATGTTGTAAACCCACATAATCTCAGAGATTTTCTATCGAAAAATAATTCGTATTTATTATTATTCATGGATTATTTGTCAGTAGTGTCTAAAAATCTGCACCGCGTATTTACTTTTATAAATTTTTTCATCAGTCTACGAAGCCAAGCCAATTCCTACCAGAGCTGGAAAAACCATCAAATCTTTCAGCATGGCTCAGCTTCTTTCAAAATATAACACCTCTATAGCTCGGAACTTTGATTAACCTGCCAAGTGGACATGAACAAATGAAAGAAAAAACGATGTTTATTCTATGTCCGCAGGTGCAGCGTTTGTATAGTAAAGTTTCTTTAAAATAAGACGATCACGTTTAGATAGGCCGAGACACCTTTACAAATCACGATCATATCTACTTCAGTCATCAGAATTTCCCTGCACCCCTTAATGCATAGATGATAGCGTCAAAATGAGAGGGCGTAGGGTGGGGTCCGCACCGAATGACAACATTTAATGTGTGACGCCATTTTCGAAAAATCATAATACCTACTTTAAACCAATGTTGCATTTTTTCTAGTGAAATTAACAAAGTGTTAGGAGTAAAAAGGCGACACCGAAACAAAAATGCTAAATTATTGGAAGTGGGTGGGGTGGCACCCCCAACTACCGCACCCTGTGGCACCCGACCTTGTTACGCCAATGTGCTCAGCCACATTGATTTGTCAATAACTCCGCTATCACGCATCGAAACTTATACCTTGGATGATTTCACACCCTTCTCCCATAGTACCCAGACACCAGAATATAGAAAAGAGTAACCGAATTCAATAAGGCTTTCGTTTCTCTCATCGTTAAATACACCGAAAGTCCACAAATGAAATTTTTGGGGGATATTCCGAACTTTTTCTAGCAAATCTTTAAGTTAAAAAAACCTCAGGCAAATATACTGTATTGGTTTGCGTGACCACTACAGTAGAATGTAGTTATACCTATCTGCTAGTCAAAACCGACGAATGTATCTGTATCAAATTTGTGAGGTGGTTTCTTTTTTTTCTTTTACTGTTTCCGTTCAAAATAGATTCTAGCTTTCCGTGACACGCAATCCCAACTCTGGTCAATTATTGTCTCTGACTAGGCAATTATTGTCTCTGACTAGGCAATTATTGTCTCTGACTAGACAATTATTGTCTCTGACTAGGCAATTATCGTCTCTGACTAGGCAATTATCGTCTCTGACTAGGCAATTATCGTCTCTGACTAGGCAATTATTGTCTCTGACTAGGCAATTATCGTCTCTGACTAGGCAATTATCGTCTCTGACTAGGCAATTATCGTCTCTGACTAGACAATTATTGTCTCTGACTAGGCAATTATTGTCTATGACTAGACAATTATTGTCTCTGACTAGACAATTATTATCTCTGACTAGGCAATTATTGTCTCTGAATAGGCAATTATTGTCTCTGACTAGGCAATTATTGTCTCTGACTAGACAATTATTGTCTATGACTAGGCAATTATTGTCTCTGACTAGACAATTATTATCTCTGACTAGGCAATTATTGTCTCTGAATAGGCAATTATTGTCTCTGACTAGGCAATTATTGTCTCTGACTATGCAATTATTATCTCTGACTAGACAATTTATGTGGTTGACTTTTGAAATTGCACATATGGATTACTTTGTTTGGGATTGTTTTTTTATGAGAGTCGCCCAGAGGCGTAGCGACCCTTCCCGGCGCGCGGGGACAAACTTTCGATTTGCACCCCCCTCGAACTTTTGATTTGCACCCCCCTCAAACTTTTAATTTGTTTTTCCAACCCATTTTGGCACCCCCCCACCCTAAGGTCGGCGCCCGGGGACATATGTGCCCCCCCCCCCCTCGTTACGCCTCTGGAGTCGCCAATTAAACTGAAATGTGAGTTGACTCGCCGTCTGCCTTTTTCGATCTTGGTGCACTCAAATGTTTCCCAAGAAATATGGCTCGTACAGAACTCTCTTGTAGAATGTATTCCAAGAAAATTATCCTGAACAGAAGTTGTTTTAAAAAAAGAGAACTTCTCAAAAAATATTTCATTTGCTGAACTTATTCGAAGAAAAATATCCCGAACAGAAGTTGTTTAATTCTTACAACAAATATTTCATGTACAGAACTTGTTCAAATAAAAATGTCTCGAACAGAACTTGTTCGAAGAAAATTGTCTTGTACTCAAATTTTCGGTCGGAGTGGGGGGAGGAAGGGGGGGGGGGGGTTAAGATTTCGGGGTGGACGTAAGTAGTATATTAGGTCACTTTTGGAGCGTATTCCTGGCGGAGGTGGGGATGTGGAGGAACAATGACATATAGTAAAATACTCGGGAGCAGGATGTGCGGGATGCGCAATGACATATAGTAAAATACTCCCAGCCTGGCGCATCGGGATGTGGAGGGTGGGTGAGCAGGATGCGCAGGATGCGCAAAGACATATAGTAAAATACTACGCCAACTGGGGTTGGCGGAGGTGGTGGGGAAGTAGGTCACCTTTTGGTGACCTTGTGACGTAATTAGTAACATTATGACGTAATCATTGACCTAGTTACGTAATTTTAATGTGTTTTTAATGAGTTTTAATGAGTTTTTTAAATTTTTAATTAATTTTTGACCTAGTTACGTAATTTAATGCGTTTTTTAATGAGTTTGAATTTAATTTTGTAATTTTAATTAATTTTTATTAACGAGTTACGTAATTTGATTATTTGTTTACTTTTTAATTATTTTTATTTGTTGTTTACTTGTTGTTTAATTTAATTACTTTGTTTATATTGTGTAATTTTTTATTGACTAGTTACGTAATGTGATTATTTGTTTACTTTTTAATTATTTTAATTTATTATTTGTTTGAAATTCATTTTAATTAATTGGATTTTAATTACTTTGTTTATTTGTTTATTTAATATATTTCTTTTCTTTGTTGTTTACTTGTTGTTTATTTGTTTGATATATTTCTTTTCTTTGTTGTTTAATTTGTTGGTTTGTTTATTTGGTTGTATGTATGTTTTAAATAAAAGACTAACACTAGCGTGGACTTTGTATAGGGACCATTCAGCAACACAACGAACGGTTACCGAAAATAGAACATCCATTTAACCACATCTGTTACTTATCAATCCGGGATCCTTTGTTCTTATCAAACACTGGACAACGGGCGCGTTAATATTGATTCCACCCACGGACCATCAAATGATGGCCACGCTGCGCGGTTTTTAATGGGAATGTATTGATCGCAGCCGCTGGCCCATCACACCTAATTAAATTTTTGTTAGGCTTCACCGAGTTTCCCCCGAGCGGTTGACAGGTTATGGTAATTTACGACGTACATTAAGTGCCTCTCCGTGAAGCACTTAGGTCATTATGCAACAACTGTTGTGCGACAGCTGGTGCTGTAATTAGGCGGATCAACCGGACATTACCTATTTTGTTTATTTTTAATTTTATTTTATTTTATAATTAGTTAAATTATTATTAACTAGTTACGTAATTTGATTTTAATTTTTTTTTAATTTTTAAAATTTTTTTTTTTTTTTTTTTTAAATTATTATTTTTAAATTTTATTTTTAATTGTTGTTTACTTGTTGTTTAATTTAATTACTTTGTATAATTTATTTGTTTGAAATTCATTTTAATTAGTTTGCTGTTAATTATTGGCGACAGATGTTACCAAGCGGGTGGTGGTGGTGGTGGTGGTGGTGGTGGTGGTGGTAAATTTGCTTAAGATTATAAACTTCAAGTTTTAAAAATCAACAACGTTATGGACCATTCAGCAACACAACGAACGGTTACCGAAAATAGAACATCCATTTAACCACATCTGTTACTTATCGATCCGTGATCCTTTGTTGACACGCGCTGCGCTTTTAATGGGAATGTATTGATCGCACCTACTGACCATCAGTATGATGGTCCATCTATGTGTAATTTTTTATTAACGAGTTACGTAATTTGATTTTAATTTTTTAAATTTTTAAATTTTTTTTTTTAATTTAATTTTATAATTAGTTTAATTATTATTAACGAGTTACGTAATTTGATTTTAATTTTTTAACTTTTTAAATTTTTTAAATTATTATTTTTAAATTTTATTTTTAATTGTTGTTTACTTGTTGTTTAATTTAATTACTTTGTATAATTTATTTGTTTGAAATTCATTTTAATTAGTTTGCTTTTAATTTCTTTGTTGTACGCCGTTTGAAATAAAAGACTAACACTAGCGTGTACTAGAAAGTGTCATTGTGTATAACATCCATTTAACCACAGCTGTTACTTATTAGCGACAGCTTGTACTTATCGATCCGCCCGTAATCCTCCCAGGCGCTCCCCGTGGTTGCTTAATAGCGGGCTCACTGAAGCGATCACAACAGGTAATTAATCGAAGCCATTAAGTCCCTCTCCGCGTTAAGTGTGGCGACAGCTGGTGCTGTAATTAGTCACGGCTCTCGGCTTTTTTCATTAGACTACAGCTGTACATGAACTATGTTCACATATCGTACGCCCGGTCATTCTTTGATCAAATTAAAAAATTTTGTTTCCACATGTCATGCGTACCGTCCCTTGCTATGTATGAAAGATTAATGGTTGTAACTATTCGCTTATAGCGAGGGTCAGCGAAAACAAAAATATATTTAAGGGTCGGAATTTTCTTTCAACCACCGTTAAGTCAGGTTTTGAGACGAAACGAAGTCTCGGTAGGTTCGTGTTTTTTAATGGGCGACAGGGCGACTTGGTGCGTTGGTACGTAGGTATGCGGGGTAGACATGTTTTTTACAAGTCTGGAAAAGTAATTACGTTTTTTATGACCGTTCCGATTTTCTTTTGATCTGACCACCATTTGACCACACTGAGCCAGATAAATTTAACAATTGTCGCAGCGGGGTTTATTTTAAGTGCACCCCGTGCACGCTTGTTTACATTTTAAAAGACGTGTCGCGTGTCTTCCCCTTACGGCTTCCCTAATAGAGAAACGAGAGGAAAGACAACTGTTCTAAAATTACAACAACCTTGTCTACAGACACGAGTATCGTCCCTTGTGAAAAAATTCGCGTCAGAATCCTTAACTAAACAGTCATTTTCTTTAAAAAGTTAAAAAATAATTTAGGAAGACAAGGGTTAACAAAATATATATCTTAGTCTTGCAGCAGATTACCTTCCCATGTTCGCTTTAGTATTACAGTTTTCATCAATCTTCTTTTTGACTTGAACTTCTTTAATTTTTAAGAAAGTTAACTTATACATAATACATTACGTCTAATGACAATTTTTTTATTTTTACCACTCAATGTATTTTCTTTTTCTATATCTTACATTGTCATCTTAATTTTTGATCACCTTAGGTGGTGGTAAGGTGGTAAGGTGGTGGTAAGGTGGTGGTAAGGTGGTGGTAAATTTGCTTAAGATTATAAACTTCAAGTTTTAAAAATCAACAACGTTATAGTACGTCGTGTCAAATGACACACCGTTAAAATGTCTACATTTAAAGTTCACCAAAATAATGACGTAAAAACTAAATATGATATGACGTTAGCATACATATCATTCAATCTAATCACTCTAAAGTACAAATCAATAATTTTGATTGATTAAGGGGCTGGGTGAGTTATTTTTATTCGGGTGCCCAGGGAAGGTTTGGAGTTGGTTGGGACAGATTTTATACACGAGTCGGTGACGTTTTCACCGAGGGAGGTTCGAAGCTAGACCATGCATCATTGGAATTGTTAGGGAGAGTTAAACTAAGGTCGGTGAAGTTTTCACCGAGGCAGGTTACAAAGTCGGTACATGGATGTTTAGGAATTGATGGCAGTCGAGTTCATACTAGGGTCGGGGAATTTTGTTAGCACTGAGGCAGGTTGGAAAGTTGGTACATGCATGTTTGGGAATTGTTGGTAGCCGAGTTCATACTAGTGTCGGTGAAGGTTGGTTTTGAACTCGGAACATGCATGTTTTGGAATTGTTGGTAGCCGAGTTCATACTAGTGTCGGTGAAGGTTGGTTTTGAACTCGGAACATGCGTGTTTTGGAATCGATAGGTGTAGAGTCCATACTAGGATCGGTGAAGTTTTCACCGAAGTGGTTTCAAAGTTAGTACAGGCATGTTTTGGAAGTGTTAGGGGTCGAGTTCATACTAGTGTCGGTGAAGGTTGGTTTTGAACTCGGAACATGTATGTTTTGGAATCAGTCGGTGTAGAGTCCATACTAGGGTCAGGGGAGTTTTCGTTAACACCGAGGTAAGTTGCAAAGTTGGTACATCCATGTTTAGGAATTGTTGGTAGCCGAG
The DNA here is from genome assembly GCF_028476545.2 of Physella acuta. Classification (NCBI taxonomy): domain Eukaryota; kingdom Metazoa; phylum Mollusca; class Gastropoda; family Physidae; genus Physella; species Physella acuta. The sequence goes on along the minus strand of NW_026732374.1, from coordinate 269,784 downwards.
TTCATACTAGTGTCGGTGAAGATTGGTTTTGAACTCGGAACATGCATGTTTTGAAATTGTTGGTAACCGAGTTCATACTAGGGACGGGGGTGTTTTCACCGAGGCAGGTTACAAAGTTCGTACATGCATCATTGGAATTGTTAGGGAGAGTTAAACTAAGGTCGGTGAAGTTTTCACCGAGGCAGGTTACAAAGTCGGTACATGGATGTTTAGGAATTGATGGCAGTCGAGTTCATACTTGGGTCGGGGAATTTTGTTAGCACTGAGGCAGGTTGGAAAGTTGGTACATGCATGTTTGGGAATTGTTGGTAGCCGAGTTCATACTAGTGTCGGTGAAGGTTGGTTTTGAACTCGGAACATGCATGTTTTGGAATTGTTGGTAGTCGAGTTCATACTAGTGTCGGTGAAGGTTGGTTTTGAACTCGGAACATGCGTGTTTTGGAATCGATAGGTGTAGAGTCCATACTAGGGTCGGTGAAGTTTTCACCGAAGTGGTTTCAAAGTTAGTACAGGCATGTTTTGGAAGTGTTAGGGGTCGAGTTCATACTAGTGTCGGTGAAGGTTGGTTTTGAATCGGAACATGCATGTTTTGAAATTGTTGGTAACCGAGTTCATACTAGGGACGGGGGCGAGGGTGGCGGACAAAGTTGTCGATGTAGGTAGGGTGCAAGAGATATTCAACGAGGAGTGGTGTCTACAAGTTATGTATCCCAGTCTGTTGGAGTGGTTTCTAGGGGGTTGTAATATTAGTTGAATAAATATTTGTCTGTAGGATTGTCATACAGCCTTTGTCTGTCCAAGGAATAGTGTGAGTAGTAGTACGGTCTGTTTATCTAGCGGTTGGTATTGAGGTTAGTGTGATGACGCAAGGTTGGATGGGAGAAGGAGAACGGGGTTGTGGACAAAGGGAAGGGGAAGGGCGAATAGTGATAAAAATAACTCACCCAGCCCCTTAATCAATCAAAATTATTGATTTGTACTTTAGAGTGATTAGATTGAATGATATGTATGCTAACGTCATATCATATTTAGTTTTTACGTCATTATTTTGGTGAACTTTAAATGTAGACATTTTAACGGTGTGTCATTTGACACGACGTACTATAACGTTGTTGATTTTTAAAACTTGAAGTTTATAATCTTAAGCAAATTTACCACCACCTTACCACCACCTTACCACCACCTTACCACCTTACCACCACCTAAGGTGATCAAAAATTAAGATGACAATGTAAGATATAGAAAAAGAAAATACATTGAGTGGTAAAAATAAAAAAATTGTCATTAGACGTAATGTATTATGTATAAGTTAACTTTCTTAAAAATTAAAGAAGTTCAAGTCAAAAAGAAGATTGATGAAAACTGTAATACTAAAGCGAACATGGGAAGGTAATCTGCTGCAAGACTAAGATATATATTTTGTTAACCCTTGTCTTCCTAAATTATTTTTTAACTTTTTAAAGAAATTGACTGTTTAGTTAAGGATTCTGACGCGAATTTTTTCACAAGGGACGATACTCGTGTCTGTAGACAAGGTTGTTGTAATTTTAGAACAGTTGTCTTTCCTCTCGTTTCTCTATTAGGGAAGCCGTAAGGGGAAGACACGCGACACGTCTTTTAAAATGTAAACAAGCGTGCACGGGGTGCACTTAAAATAAACCCCGCTGCGACAATTGTTAAATTTATCTGGCTCAGTGTGGTCAAATGGTGGTCAGATCAAAAGAAAATCGGAACGGTCATAAAAAACGTAATTACTTTTCCAGACTTGTAAAAAACATGTCTACCCCGCATACCTACGTACCAACGCACCAAGTCGCCCTGTCGCCCATTAAAAAACACGAACCTACCGAGACTTCGTTTCGTCTCAAAACCTGACTTAACGGTGGTTGAAAGAAAATTCCGACCCTTAAATATATTTTTGTTTTCGCTGACCCTCGCTATAAGCGAATAGTTACAACCATTAATCTTTCATACATAGCAAGGGACGGTACGCATGACATGTGGAAACAAAATTTTTTAATTTGATCAAAGAATGACCGGGCGTACGATATGTGAACATAGTTCATGTACAGCTGTAGTCTAATGAAAAAAGCCGAGAGCCGTGACTAATTACAGCACCAGCTGTCGCCACACTTAACGCGGAGAGGGACTTAATGGCTTCGATTAATTACCTGTTGTGATCGCTTCAGTGAGCCCGCTATTAAGCAACCACGGGGAGCGCCTGGGAGGATTACGGGCGGATCGATAAGTACAAGCTGTCGCTAATAAGTAACAGCTGTGGTTAAATGGATGTTATACACAATGACACTTTCTAGTACACGCTAGTGTTAGTCTTTTATTTCAAACGGCGTACAACAAAGAAATTAAAAGCAAACTAATTAAAATGAATTTCAAACAAATAAATTATACAAAGTAATTAAATTAAACAACAAGTAAACAACAATTAAAAATAAAATTTAAAAATAATAATTTAAAAAATTTAAAAAGTTAAAAAATTAAAATCAAATTACGTAACTCGTTAATAATAATTAAACTAATTATAAAATTAAATTAAAAAAAAAAATTTAAAAATTTAAAAAATTAAAATCAAATTACGTAACTCGTTAATAAAAAATTACACATAGATGGACCATCATACTGATGGTCAGTAGGTGCGATCAATACATTCCCATTAAAAGCGCAGCGCGTGTCAACAAAGGATCACGGATCGATAAGTAACAGATGTGGTTAAATGGATGTTCTATTTTCGGTAACCGTTCGTTGTGTTGCTGAATGGTCCATAACGTTGTTGATTTTTAAAACTTGAAGTTTATAATCTTAAGCAAATTTACCACCACCACCACCACCACCACCACCACCACCACCCGCTTGGTAACATCTGTCGCCAATAATTAACAGCAAACTAATTAAAATGAATTTCAAACAAATAAATTATACAAAGTAATTAAATTAAACAACAAGTAAACAACAATTAAAAATAAAATTTAAAAATAATAATTTAAAAAAAAAAAAAAAAAAATTTTAAAAATTAAAAAAAAATTAAAATCAAATTACGTAACTAGTTAATAATAATTTAACTAATTATAAAATAAAATAAAATTAAAAATAAACAAAATAGGTAATGTCCGGTTGATCCGCCTAATTACAGCACCAGCTGTCGCACAACAGTTGTTGCATAATGACCTAAGTGCTTCACGGAGAGGCACTTAATGTACGTCGTAAATTACCATAACCTGTCAACCGCTCGGGGGAAACTCGGTGAAGCCTAACAAAAATTTAATTAGGTGTGATGGGCCAGCGGCTGCGATCAATACATTCCCATTAAAAACCGCGCAGCGTGGCCATCATTTGATGGTCCGTGGGTGGAATCAATATTAACGCGCCCGTTGTCCAGTGTTTGATAAGAACAAAGGATCCCGGATTGATAAGTAACAGATGTGGTTAAATGGATGTTCTATTTTCGGTAACCGTTCGTTGTGTTGCTGAATGGTCCCTATACAAAGTCCACGCTAGTGTTAGTCTTTTATTTAAAACATACATACAACCAAATAAACAAACCAACAAATTAAACAACAAAGAAAAGAAATATATCAAACAAATAAACAACAAGTAAACAACAAAGAAAAGAAATATATTAAATAAACAAATAAACAAAGTAATTAAAATCCAATTAATTAAAATGAATTTCAAACAAATAATAAATTAAAATAATTAAAAAGTAAACAAATAATCACATTACGTAACTAGTCAATAAAAAATTACACAATATAAACAAAGTAATTAAATTAAACAACAAGTAAACAACAAATAAAAATAATTAAAAAGTAAACAAATAATCAAATTACGTAACTCGTTAATAAAAATTAATTAAAATTACAAAATTAAATTCAAACTCATTAAAAAACGCATTAAATTACGTAACTAGGTCAAAAATTAATTAAAAATTTAAAAAACTCATTAAAACTCATTAAAAACACATTAAAATTACGTAACTAGGTCAATGATTACGTCATAATGTTACTAATTACGTCACAAGGTCACCAAAAGGTGACCTACTTCCCCACCACCTCCGCCAACCCCAGTTGGCGTAGTATTTTACTATATGTCTTTGCGCATCCTGCGCATCCTGCTCACCCACCCTCCACATCCCGATGCGCCAGGCTGGGAGTATTTTACTATATGTCATTGCGCATCCCGCGCATCCTGCTCCCGAGTATTTTACTATATGTCATTGTTCCTCCACATCCCCACCTCCGCCAGGAATACGCTCCAAAAGTGACCTAATATACTACTGACGTACACTGGTCAAAGTATATATTCTCTATAAAAATTCCATTTCGCTGGGGGGGGGGGGCGGTAGACTTTCATCGGTAGGGGGGTGCGCAAAGAGATGCGTAGAGAAAACTCTGAATGGAACTTTACTCCTGTTTTTTCTTCCTCCAAATGAAACGCCAACCTTCTAGTATTGGACGTACTAAACAATTGAAATTTACAATTTTACCGGCCTTGATATAATCTCTAGTGTACAAGTCTTGGATCAATTCGCTCCTCACGATACTCAGTAATCTGTATCGATACATCACGGAGATTACCCCTGTACATTTGATACGAATACCAGTCACGAATACTCCCTCCAGGAAAACGATCTTTGGCTCCCTAAAGCTGGAGGTCGATACATTCTAAACGCTGGAGAATCGTCTAAAAATATACCGCTTGCTGACCGGCGTGAGTCAATAACGTCGCATCGCATTGTCCGATACATCAAATAAAAAGTAGATAAAGATAGCGTTTGATAGATTCGAGAGGGGATTCAGAGACGTGGCGACCCTAGGGGACCCAGGGCATGTGGTATATATATATATATATATATATATATATATATATATATATATATATATATATATATATATATATATATATATATATATATATATGTATTACGGTGGTCCATATGTATATATATATATATATATATATATATATATATATATATATATATATATATATATATATATATATATATATATATATACTAGGCATACTGCCTAGCTTCGCTTAGGTTCTTGAAAACATTTGAGAATTTGAATACTTAATTATTTAGCGATTGATTAGGTGTGAAGTGCTTAATTAAATTTAAACAGTAATGCTAACTTTAGAAAAATGTGGTTGTTTGTTGTTTAAATATGTTAATGAAAGCATATTATTTGGAAAGTACGCAAGGTATAACTAAAATGGAATTAGAACTACACTGGTTCCATGAACAGTATATCTCATAATTTATATTGCATTGCCTTTTGAAAGTTATTTATTTATTTAATTACGATATATAACTGAATTAACAACTTAATTTTGTACTAAAACAAATGCTATACTTCGTCATTTTCTGTTCCTGTTTAAAATAGTATACAATTATTTGAAAAACTAATAATTTTAAAAACGTTACCTCCCTTGAAAACTGAACGTATGACGAATGTCATTGTTTACTTATATTGTTTGCTATATAAGAAATTACGTTATATGAACATATTTAACGACTATAATGGCTGTTTCCGACGGGAATAAAGTTTTTTTGTTACCCTCCAGGGTCGGTCTATCACGTCACATAATATTAAGGGGATCGTTCGTCAATTTATTTATATATATATTCTCATATAAGGAGAATTTCACTCAAGATCATCTTTTAGCCCTCGTCGAGGGCTTTGAGTCTGACCAACAGTTTTTCCATACGGCCTAGTCATCTATAGTAGTGTATGCAAAAACTGAGCATGATGTACAGACGTTAAGTAACCTAAAAATTGTGTTAAAATTTCCCTGTTTTTCCCATAAAATACAAAGATTATATAGGGAAATACAACTGGTCAGTTTTGACCGCTTTACGAAGTTTTCCCAGATATGCCGAGTTTTTTGTGACACCCCTAGGTGTTCTTCTACCACCTCACAAAATATCAAGGGGGGTCGTCGTCGGAAATTTTTTTTCGTAATAGAGCTCATATAAAGAGAATTTCACTCGCGGTCACTTTTTAGCCCTCGTCGAGGGCTTTGAGTGTAACCGACAGTTTTCCCTAAAGATCAAGCCATTGACCTAGGAGCATGCAAAAAATTAGCCAGATATACTGAGCTTAAGTACCCTAAAGTCTGCGTTGAAATGACCCTCTGTTTTTCCCATAAAATACAAAGATTATATAGGGAAATACAACTGGTCAGTTTTGACCGCTTTACGAAGTTTTCCCAGATATGCCGAGTTTTTTGTGACACCCCAAGGTGTTCTCCTACCACCTCAGAAAATTTCAAGGGGGGTCGTCGGAGGAATTTTTTTTTCGTAATAGAGCTCATATAAAGAGAATTTCACTCGCGGTCACTTTTTAGCCCTCGTCGAGGGCTTTGAGTGAAACCGACAGTTTTCCCTAAAGGTCAACCCATTGACCTAGGAGCATGCAAAAAATTAGCCAGATATACTGAGCTTAAGTACCCTAAAGTCTGCGTTGAAATGACCCTCTGTTTTTCCCATAAAATACAAAGATTATATAGGGAAATACAACTGGTCAGTTTTGACCGCTTTACGAAGTTTTCCCAGATATGCCGAGTTTTTTGTGACACCCCTAGGTGTTCTTCTACCACCTCACAAAATATCAAGGGGGGTCGTCGGAGGAATTTTTTTTTCGTAATAGAGCTCATATAAAGAGAATTTCACTGGCGGTCACATTTTAGCCCTCGTCGAGGGCTTTGAGTGAAACCGACAGTTTTCCCTAAAGGTCAAGCCATTGACCTAGGAGCATGCAAAAAATTAGCCAGATATACTGAGCTTAAGTACCCTAAAGTCTGCGTTGAAATGACCCTCTGTTTTTCCCATAAAATACAAAGATTATATAGGGAAATACAACTGGTCAGTTTTGACCGCTTTACGAAGTTTTCCCAGATATGCCGAGTTTTTTGTGACACCCCAAGGTGTTCTCCTACCACCTCAGAAAATTTCAAGGGGGGTCGTCGGAGGAATTTTTTTTTCGTAATAGAGCTCATATAAAGAGAATTTCACTCGCGGTCACTTTTTAGCCCTCGTCGAAGGCTTTGAGTGAAACCGACAGTTTTCCCTAAAGGACAACCCATTGACCTAAGAGCATGCAAAAAATTAGCCAGATATACTGAGCTTAAGTACCCTAAAGTCTGCGTTGAAATGACCCTCTGTTTTTCCCATAAAATACAAAGATTATATAGGGAAATACAACTGGTCAGTTTTGACCGCTTTACGAAGTTTTCCCAGATATGCCGAGTTTTTTGTGACACCCCTAGGTGTTCTTCTACCACCTCACAAAATATCAAGGGGGGTCGTCGGAGGAATTTTTTTTTCGTAATAGAGCTCATATAAAGAGAATTTCACTCGCGGTCACATTTTAGCCCTCGTCGAGGGCTTTGAGTGAAACCGACAGTTTTCCCTAAAGGTCAACCCATTGACCTAGGAGCATGCAAAAAATTAGCCAGATATACTGAGCTTAAGTACCCTAAAGTCTGCGTTGAAATGACCCTCTGTTTTTCCCATAAAATACAAAGATTATATAGGGAAATACAACTGGTCAGTTTTGACCGCTTTACGAAGTTTTCCCAGATATGCCGAGTTTTTTGTGACACCCCAAGGTGTTCTCCTACCACCTCAGAAAATTTCAAGGGGGGTCGTCGGAGGAATTTTTTTTTCGTAATAGAGCTCATATAAAGAGAATTTCACTCGCGGTCACTTTTTAGCCCTCGTCGAGGGCTTTGAGTGTAACCGACAGTTTTCCCTAAAGGTCAAGCCATTGACCTAGGAGCATGCAAAAAATTAGCCAGATATACTGAGCTTAAGTACCCTAAAGTCTGCGTTGAAATGACCCTCTGTTTTTCCCATAAAATACAAAGATTATATAGGGAAATACAACTGGTCAGTTTTGACCGCTTTACGAAGTTTTCCCAGAAATGCCGAGTTTTTTGTGACACCCCAAGGTGTTCTCCTACCACCTCAGAAAATTTCAAGGGGGGTCGTCGGAGGAATTTTTTTTTCGTAATAGAGCTCATATAAAGAGAATTTCACTCGCGGTCACTTTTTAGCCCTCGTCGAGTGCTTTGAGTGTAACCGACAGTTTTCCCTAAAGGTCAAGCCATTTACCTATAAGCATGCCAAAACTGAGCCACATGTAAAGAGAGTAAGTGCCATAAAATCCGTTTTGAAATGACCCTCTGTTTTCCCCATAAAATACAAAGATTATATAGGGAAATACGACTGGTCAGTTTTGACCCATTTCCCGATTTTTCCCGGACATGGCGAGTTTTTTGTGACACCCCAAGGCGTTCTCCTACCACCTCACAAAATATCAAGGGGGGTCGTCGGAGGAAATTTTTTTTCGTAATAGAGCTCATATAAAGAGAATTTCACTCGCGGTCACTTTTTAGCCCTCGTCGAGGGCTTTGAGTGTAACCGTCAGTTTTCCCTAAAGGTCAAGCCATTTACCTAGGAGCATGCAAAAAATTAGCCAGATATACTGAGCTTAAGTACCCTATAGTCTTCGTTGAAATGACCCTCTGATTTTCCCATAAAATACAAAGATTATATAGGGAAATACGACTGGTCAGTTTTGACCCATTTCCCGATTTTTCCCGGACATGGCGAGTTTTTTGTGACACCCCAAGGCGTTCTCCTACCACCACACAAAATTTCAAGGGGGGTCGTCGGAGGAAATTTTTTTTCGTAATATAGCCCATATAAGGCGCCGGTCAGTCGAGGTCAGTTTTGACCCCTTCTCCGTAGACTTTTCGGCCAACCGTCACCGGCCTTCGTGTTCTATTGCCCGAAGGCACCATCGTGCCAAATTTGACGCGCCTGCGGCGCCGGGAAGTGCCCTATCGGGCACTTGACCACTTTGCTTTATATATATAGATGTATATGTATATATATATATATATATATATATATATATATATATATATATATATATATATATATATAGATATAGATATATAGATATATAGATATATATATTCATATATATATAGTGAAAATAGATGCACTTAAAATATTTTTCTGATCGGATTATATTTTGGGGGTCAACAAACCTTGTTTAATTACTACGAGCCGACCTGAGGCGTAACATACGCCGCTATTTAGTTGTAGTTTTTTCTACTTTTCAGTAATTCATAATTTGTGAATTCGACACTACCAACGCTGCCACTGAAAATATTTCTTTAAAACACTAGCTAGTTAAGGACGATAACCCCCCCTCCTCCCCCCACCCCCTCCGTTAAAGTAATTTTCACTTAGTTACCCCCCCCCCCCCCCCCCTACGTTTAAAATCGTTTCAAACTAAATTATCTGCCCCTAATAGTCGTCACTAAACCCGGCTCTGTTTATAAACATTTAGAGTGAACCACAGCTCACCAGACCATGTAGGGGTGGGGGTGGTAGGGAGCGCGTTTACAGCTTGTTTTCTAGCGTCTCCCAGAGGAGAATTATATATATAGATAGATAGGTAACTAGGATTATAGATCTCTTAAAAAATACACCATAGCATAAAATGCGTTTAGTAAAATTCAAACTAGACTATTTGTTAAAATTGTACTGTACAAACTGTTAGTTTCTTGAACCTCCTTTTGAAAGGACTCCATACGAGACCTCTTCTATGTTCAACATCCGCTGATCGTGTTAGAATGTATGCGATCTTTCGGCTGGGGAAGATTTATCTCCGCTTGTCTTTATCCTGGCTGCCTGTTGATTTAATTTTGTTATAAATATTTGTTCCCTCGTCCAGTTTTTAGATTTCTTAATGCTTTGTGCACCGTCAATCTTTAAAATTAATTATTCCCTATACAATTAATATGCCGTGGGGGGGGGGGGGGGGGTAGGGAATTTTGTGTTTGCATCTACACCCCAATTCATTTATTTTGAGATATACGGCTCTCTAAAACCACGTCTTAATTTAAAAAAAAAGGTAATTTAATTTTCTTCAACACTCGAGTTAATTTATTATAATCTTACATAATTCTTTTTGCTAATATATCTTTTGACAGTTGGCCAGTCGAAAAATAAAAAAAAAATTGGATTGCATAAACAAAGATTTAAAAAAAAAACGAAAAATAAATATGATTCGTGATGAACTATTTTTCACTTTTTTTTTTTTTGCTTATTTATCTAGTCCAAAACCTTTGTTGGTTTAGAAATATTTATGCGTTTTCACGCGCTAACGAAGTAATGTCTAGCTAAATTCAAAACATTAAAAAAAAAGAAGGAAAGTATCCTTTCTTATCTTACGGTCCACGGGGCAGGTAAATCAGAATTCACTTGTTTCAGTGATCTCGGCATATGAAGAGATAACTGTGCCAAGACTTCAACTAAAGTTAACCAGGTACCCATCAGGACTAAGTGGAATTAGGGACGGTTCACGGACTGGAGCCCGAGATCCGAACTCAAGACTTTCGGGTTAGAAGTTGAACGCTCTACCATTTGACCTCGCCGTCCGTAAATCCACGCCTGGTTAAAATTCTGTATCTAAACCAGGGTTTCTTTCATACATTTCCTACGGGGTTTGAGATATAGGGGTAGGCGGCATTTTAAATTTTCAGGGGATCCGTGGGGCGAATATAAAATAAGGGCGACACCAGAACGAAAATGCTAAATTATTGGAAGTGGGTGGGGTGGCACCCCCAACTACCGCACCCTGTGGCACCCGACCTAGTGACGCCAATAATAATTTGAATGACAAATATTTTCTTTTTATTCGGGGCATTGGGGGAGGGGGGGAGGGGGAGCTGACGTGCTCCGATGCTTGCCCCCTGCTGGGAAAAGATGACTGAAATAATTGTATATATATATATATATATATATATATATATATATATATATATATATATATATATATATATATATATATATATATATATATATATATCTAATATATAAAGCTCAGTTCTGTATGTAAAAATGCATATGTATGTCGTTGGTCTTGGATGGATTTAAGTGTTAGACAATCATCGTGCGCATTTGTCTAAATTTATGAGTTAAAAATTTACCATTGAAAGTGTTGGGAAATAATTTTCATTTTTCAAATTATAGTAATAATTTTCGGCATGTTCATTAAACACAAGTTTTAAAAAAATATCATCTTTTACAAAAATTCTAATTATGTCTTTATTTAGTCCTATAGCACTTACTTCCCTTTGATAAATTAGGCAAAACACAATTACTTCCCTTTATAAAACCATCGCATTATTTGAAAAGAATTTACTTTTTAAAATACTTTGTTTTGGTGTTGGGAAAAAAAATAATTACATAATTAGCGGGGATTGATCAAGTGCAAATGTTGTAGGTATTTTACGGATAAGCTTGGAGTATTATAATTGTTCATTAAATTGAAACAGGCGCGTTCGTTTAAGTGAGTGCAAAAGACTATGAATAAGTTGGGGTACTATAGTCGTTCATTAAGCTAAAACAGGTGATTCCGCCCCGGGCGTTTATGTTCGCGTTAGTGTTTTCTTTGTGTTTAGGTGGGTTTGCGTTAGTGGTTGCGTTTTGATTTGGTTCGTTTTTGTTCTTTCTTTTTTCGTTTTTGTTTGTGTTTTTTTGTTTGGGTTTGTATTTGTGTTTTTGGTTGGTTTTGCGTTTGGATTTGGTTTGTTTTCGTTTGCTTTTTCGTTGTTTTTTTTTGTTGGTATTGGTGTTTGTGGTTGGGTTTGTTGTTAGGTTTTTGTTTTCGTTTGTATTTGTAATTGTGTTAGCGTTATGTTTGCGTTTTGTTGTTTTGGTTTTGGTTAGTTGTGGTTTGGGTGGGCAATGCCGGGTTTATGATGATTACTAAACACACAGGTAATGGTCTTTAACAGAAAGGTTTTTCACAGAAGCCAGAGCAGGGCCTGGCCGGGACGGCTAGTATATATATATATATATATATATATATATATATATATATATATATATATATATATATATATATGAGGCCGATGCTAGCCGGAATAAGATACGCAGGCGATACGCATGCGCAATGGAGAGAAACTACGACTTGCCTTCGCTGCGATGTTTTCGATGGTACTGTGCATGCGTGTGTTTACAACCGCAGAACCCTAACACCAACCCTAATCCTAACCCTATCCCTAATCCTATCCCTAACCCTAGCCGTAATCCTATCCCTAACCCTAGCCCTAATCCTATCCATAACCTTATCCCTAACCCTAATCCTAACCCTAACCCTCATTCTAGCCCTAACCCTAGCCATAGGTCACTGCGCATGCGCAGAGCTATCTTTTGCCGACTAAGTGGAGACTTTGGGGAGAAAAATCTTCTTCCGAGTAGTCACTTCGATATATATAGGCCTATATACGTATATAAAATTCTATTCACCATCCCCCACCGTTAGGAAAAAGTTCTACACGTGGTCCGTCTCTGCTATCATCAGGGTCACAGTCAGCAGTTCTTTATTTATGAGATTTGTCTGGGAAAAAACTGTCTTTAGGACCAAGATTTTTTGTCAGCAGACAGTTATACGAGTCAGAAGACTCCCAAGGGGAAATCCCACTGGTGAGAGTACCAATAAAACAGATATCCATTATCCATCTTGCCATAAATTAAAAAAAAAATTAGCTGATTTTTTTTTTTTATAATTGGACATGTCCTACAGAATCTTAAGTGAGTCTATTCAAACAGTTTTTATTTGAATATTATCGTCCGGATGTTATTGCAGACGACTACCGGAAAATAAATAGAGTTTCTTTCAGACGTTTGTTTACAGGGGGTGGGGGGAAGAGGAGGGCGGGTAAGTGAGCGCTTGAAACTTCTGGGGATGGGAATATTTTCTAGAGAAATTATATTTTTTCTATTTCGTTTAAGGTTTTAAGGTGGGTGGTGAGGGGGGGGGGTGCGGTGGAAGGGCTCCATTGTCACCCCATCCCCACCCCCACCCTCATCCACTTACTGAAAGATGCCTGAAAGAAACACTGAACGTAAATCATCAGAAAAGTTCCGATTCACAACTTTAATTGCATAAATAATGGAACTGTTTGTCCTGCCGTTCAGCTTTCGAATAAATATAAGCAAGCTTATAATATAACTTAAGTTCGGCTGTTTAAAAAACTAACGAGTTCGTATGATTTCTTAATCCTTGTCAACAACGCGAATAACTAAAAAAAAATGTTAATCCTAAATTAATTCGCATTTTTAGATAACCTATACACCCCCAGTAGCGCAGACGTGGACGACGCATGCGCGGATGTCTGTGCAGGGATAATTGTTTACATTTCGTGGTTTTATTTCGTGACGATTGTTATCGTAACCCGGACAGAAACAGCAATATATACCGGTGGGTTTTCCTTCTGTGATCAATAGCATTGTTCCCATTATTATCGCAGAGGGCGGGGTTTTATATCCATTTGTAGCGCTTGATGTTTTCAATAAATGCGTGCTCGAACCACGATGCGGTTAATTTGATTTAGCGGGAGGGAATGGTTCTCAAAAGCTGCAGGATGCCACATCAACGGCATGTTACAGAATAAACTTGGAGCGGAGAATAAATTGGGTAAAATTGTTAAAGGAATGTTCGGTCTTTCCAACATTATAGGCTTATTTTCTAGGTTTCAATAAAGAAAATTAAGACCTGACTTGCGATAATTCATTTTTAACTTTTAAAAAATGTGTAACCTGACCATGGTATATGTGACACACCTACCCGCTCTCTTGTAGAACCTACCTTATCCATCTACTCCAGGGATCTGAGTCGACTGACTTACAGAACTTTCGAGAGACCATTTACTACTGTAGGTAATCTTAAACAAGTAAATACAAAATTAGACGAGAAATTCTTCTAGATCCAACTTAATTTATTTAACCCCAAACTTATCTATCCGCCCAGCACAGCAACAACAGCACGACCCCCACCTTAGCGCCACACACAACAGCATGACCCCCACCTTAGCGCCACACACAACAACAGCATGACCCCCACCTTAGCGCCACACAGCAACAACAGCATGGCCCCCACCTTAGCGCCACACACAACAACAGCATGACCCCCACCTTAGCGCCACACACAACAACAGCATGACCCCCACCTTAGCGCCACACAGCAACAACAGCATGACCCCCACCTTAGCGCCACACACAACAACAGCATGACCCCCACCTTAGCGCCACACAGCAACAACAGCATGACCCCCACCTTAACGCCACACACAACAACAGCATGACCCCCACCTTAGCGCCACACACAACAACAGCATGACCCCCACCTTAGCGCCACACACAACAACAGCATGACCCCCCACCTTAGCGCCACACAACAACAACATGACCCCCACCTTAGCGCCACACACAACAACAACATGACCCCCACCTTAACGCCACACACAGCAGCATGACCCCCACCTTAGCGCCACACACAACAGCATGACCCCCACCTTAGCGCCACACAACAACAACATGACCCCCACCTTAGCGCCACACACAACAACAGCATGACCCCCACCTTAGCGCCTCACAACAACAGCATGACCCCCACCTTAGCACCACACACAACAGCATGACCCCCACCTTAGCGCCACACACAACAACACTACCCCCACCTTAGCGCCACACACAACAACAGCATGACCCCCACCTTGTCTGCCCCACACACAACAACAGCATGACCCCCCACATAGCGCCACACACAACAACAGCATGACCCCCACCCACCTTAGCGCCACACACAACAACAACATGACCCCCACCTTAGCGCCACACACAACAACAACATGACCCCCACCTTAGCGCCACACAGCCACAACAGCATGACCCCCACCTTAGCGCCACACACAACAACAGCATGACCCCCACCTTAGCGCCACACAACAACAACATGACCCCCACCTTAACGCCACACACAGCAGCATGACCCCCACCTTAGCTGCCACACACAACAACAGCATGACCCCCACCTTAGCGCCACACACAACAACAGCATGACCCCCACCTTAGCGCCACACTCAACAACAGCATGACCCCCACCCACCTTAGCGCCACACACAACAACAACACGACCCCCACCTTAGCGCCACACACAACAACAACATGACCCCCACCTTAGCGCCACACACAACAACAGCATGACCCCCACCTTAGCGCCACACAGCAACAACAACATGACCCCCACCTTAGCACCACACACAACAACAGCATGACCCCCCACATAGCGCCACACACACCAACAGCATGACCCCCACCTTAGCGCCACACACAACAACAGCATGACCCCCACCTTAGCGCCACACAGCAACAACAGCAACACGACCCCCACCTTAGCGCCACACACAACAACAGCATGACCCCCACCTTAGCGCCACACACAACAACAGCATGACCCCCACCTTAGCGCCACACACAACAGCAACACGACCCCCACCTTAGCGCCACACACAACAACAACATGACCCCCACCTTAGCGCCACACACAACAACAACACGACCCCCACCTTAGCGCCACACACAACAACAGCATGACCCCCCACCTTAGCGCCACACAGCAACAACAACATGACCCCCACCTTAGCGCCACACACAACAACAGCATGACCCCCACCTTGTCTGCCCCACACACAACAACAGCATGACCCCCACCTTAGCGCCACACACAACAACAGCATGACCCCCCACCTTAGCGCCACACACAACAGCATGACCCCCATCTTAGCGCCACACACAACAACAGCATGACCCCCACCTTAGCGCCACACACAACAGCATGACCCCCACCTTAGCGCCACACACAACAACAGCATGACCCCCACCTTAGCGCCACACACAACAACAGCATGACCCCCCACCTTAGCGCCACACAACAACAACATGACCCCCACCTTAGCGCCACACACAACAACAACATGACCCCCACCTTAACGCCACACACAGCAGCATGACCCCCACCTTAGCGCCACACACAACAGCATGACCCCCACCTTAGCGCCACACAACAACAACATGACCCCCACCTTAGCGCCACACACAACAACAGCATGACCCCCACCTTAGCGCCTCACAACAACAGCATGACCCCCACCTTAGCACCACACACAACAGCATGACCCCCACCTTAGCGCCACACACAACAACACTACCCCCACCTTAGCGCCACACACAACAACAGCATGACCCCCACCTTGTCTGCCCCACACACAACAACAGCATGACCCCCCACATAGCGCCACACACAACAACAGCATGACCCCCACCTTAGCGCCACACACAACAACAGCATGACCCCCACCTTAGCGCCACACACAACAACAACATGACCCCCACCTTAGCGCCACACACAACAACAACATGACCCCCACCTTAGCGCCACACACAACAACAGCATGACCCCCACCCACCTTAGCGCCACACAACAACAACATGACCCCCACCTTAACGCCACACACAGCAGCATGACCCCCACCTTAGCGCCACACACAACAACAGCATGACCCCCACCTTAGCGCCACACTCAACAACAGCATGACCCCCACCCACCTTAGCGCCACACACAACAACAACACGACCCCCACCTTAGCGCCACACACAACAACAACATGACCCCCACCTTAGCGCCACACAGCAACAACAGCATGACCCCCACCTTAGCGCCACACACAACAGCATGACCCCCACCTTAGCGCCACACACAACAACAGCATGACCCCCACCTTAGCGCCACACACAACAACAGCATGACCCCCACCTTAGCGCCACACACAACAACAGCATGACCCCCACCTTAGCGCCACACACAACAACAACATGACCCCCACCTTAGCGCCACACACAACAACAACATGACCCCCCACCTTAGCGCCACACACAACAACAGCATGACCCCCACCTTAGCGCCACACACAACAGCATGACCCCCACCTTAGCGCCACACACAACAACAGCATGACCCCCACCTTAGCGCCACACACAGCAGCATGACCCCCACCTTAGCGCCACACACAACAACAGCATGACCCCCACCTTAGCGCCACACACAACAACAGCATGACCCCACCTTAGCACCACACAGCAACAACAACAGCATGACCCCCACCTTAGCGCCACACACAACAACAGCATGACCCCCACCTTAGCGCCACACACAACAACAGCATGACCCCCACCTTAGCGCCACACACAACAACAACACGACCCCCACCTTGTCTGCCCCACACTGCCACAACAGCATGACCCCCACCTTAGCGCCACACACAACAACAGCATGACCCCCACCTTAGCGCCACACACAACAACAGCATGACCCCCACCTTAGCTGCCCTACACTGCCACAACAGCATGACCTTGTCTGCCCCACTCTCCAATTGTCTGCCCTCATAGTCTCAAAATAATAAAAGGATAATTTATAAACCTAATCAACAAAAACCAAGCTCTCCATTATTATTTAATTAGCCTATCTTTTCCCCATATTTTCATTTTTTTCTTCATCGCGATAGCTCATCAATCTTACATTATTTTCCAGCTCATATTTTAAGGGTCAATTTTTTCATGTCTTTCCTTGTAAAGATTTTTTCATGTACTAAAATTTATTTTTATTCTTTTCCTCGGGCAATACAAAACCTGGCTCAATCCTGACCTTACTTGGCCGTTTCCATGGCAACTACCTTGTATCTTAAGTAACTTCAAAACATCCCTGTAGTACATGAGCAGTCAGGTGGAAGGTGATCTCTAATAGGGATTTCCTCCAGGTAAAAGTACACCTGCGACCAAGACTAGCCTTCTATTCTCGGTACATTTCACCCTACTAGATAGCCTACTCAAGTGCGATTGAATTAACGAAGTCTGTAGAACCAAGTCTAAGATATACGTCACTCTAAATTTAGTAATTTTTTTGACAAATAGACAGAGAGAGAGAGAGAGAGAGAGAGAGAGAGAGAGAGAGAGAGAGAACAGAAGGACATACAGACGGACGGCCGGATAGTAAGATCGAGAGACGGATGGATAGACGGAGAGACGGACGTGCGGATAGAGAGATCGAAAGATGGACGAACTGACAGACAGACCGATAGATGGACGGTCAGACGGTCGAATAGATAGATCGAAAGACGGACCGACGGACAGATGGATAGGAAGGCAGACAGACAGAATTATTATAACTATTTTAACATGATTGAGACCCTTTCGAACAGAACGACAGACAGACAAATCGCGAAACATACAAACAGTGAGGCAGGTAGAGAGACAGACACAGATAAAATGACAAACTTACATACAAACGGACGACCAAACAAACACGGAGATAAACAAAAGATAAAAATACTTCAATCTTGAAGAATAAAAGCTCCGCTTACATCTTGTAATTTCGATCTATTTTCATCGCACAAATACGTGTGTTGACGACACGATTACTTCGATACGCATGGCTGAGCACAAAATTGGACAGCAGAGATCGATAATTTTCACTTGGGCGCACCAGAGGCGCCTAATTAATTTAGCATGTCTGGGTTAATGGTTTTACCTGCATGCGTGCTGAGGAGGGGTGGGTGTGGGTGAGTGATGGAATTTTATATGAACATTTGTGACACCTTTCTGTGGAGTGGTGGATTTTGCTGGTGGAGCTAATGGATTTTGAGGCTAGTGGGTTTAATGACGAGTGGATTTCACAGCTGAATGATTGTAGAGTTGGTGGATTATAATTATAGAGCTGGTGTTGTATTCGGCTAGTGGATTATTGGGTAGGTAGACTATTGGGTTGGTGGATTATTTGGTTGGTGGATTATTGGGTTGGTGGATTATTGGGTAGGTGGATTATTGGGCTGGTTGATTATTGGGCTAGCTGATTTCTGGAAATTTGGTATTTAGGGCTTGTTGGTATGTGGCAAATAGATTATATTATAATTATTGCAACGCTTTTGCCTTTGTTTGTGGATTATATGGCCCAGTGCTAATGGAATTTAATGATGAGGTCATAGGGTTTGATGATTATGAGCTGGTAGAAAATGCTGTGGATATTCGGGTAGTGCAGGGGTCGGCAACCTTTTGAAGCGGAAGAGCCAAAAGTTACAATTTTTAAAATTTCCCTGGTTTTAAAGAGCCACTAACATATTTTTATTTCAAATATTTTATTTTTTATTAAGATTATTAGTATTTGTTCAAGGAGCTGGAGAGCCGCATCTTGATATCAAAAGAGCCGCATGCGGCTCGCGAGCCGCAGGTTGCCGACCCCTGGGGTAGTGGATTATTTGGTATGTGGTTGATCGTATAAGTAGATTATAGAATTATGATGTAGTTTATGGGGCGTGTGGGTAATTGAGGCTGTGGATAGATTGCAAGTAAGTTATAGAGCTTGTGGATGATATGGCTATAGTATAATAATAACAAAAAATTGTTCGCCCTCTTGTTGTGTGTTACTAGTAATTATAATGGTTGAAGATTAATCATGGGCAACACCTAGGGTGGATCATACGGCTAGTAGATAACACTGATAAATCGATTGGCTTATCCACGCAACTAAAATAGAATCAGTCTGAACTACTTCCCTTCCCCCTAAAAAACTACCAACTAATGACGTTTTTTTTGCTAGCCTCGGCCAAGACAATCAAATTTGCATATCGTTACGTGTGAGTAGAGTTCAGAGGGTGCAGAGTTCACAGGCCATCTTGATTGTTGTTGAATGAAACATTTTTCTACACTTTTTTTCCGTAAAATATTTCAGAATAGAGAAAGGCATAACGGTTCGTAAAAGGGCATCTGATGGTCATAATATGATATTAGCTGTTCATAATATGACATCAACTTTTGTCATAATAGGACATTAACTGGTCATAATATGACATCAACTTTTGTCATAATATGACATTAGCTGGTCATAATATGACATCAACTTTTGTCATAATATGACATTAGCTGGTCATAATATGACATTAGCTGGTCATAATATGACATTAGCTGGTCATAATATGACATTAGCTGGTCATAATATGACATCAACTGGTCATAATATGACCAGGGCATTAGATTAATCGTGATTTCCTTACCTCGTACAGTCCAAAGGAATACTAGGCAATACGTATGCTAACAAAATCGGTCGTAAAAGCTGCCGAAAGGAAACCAGAGTTGGTAATCAGAAGTTGGTATCTAGAAGAGAAAACTCTAAAATTAAACAGGGCTGCAGTCTCCAGCTAACGAGCCTCATCTATTGGGGGTTCGAACTCTGAGTTTCTAGCAGTGGCGTAGCTACCGTAAAGCTAGCGTAAGCAAGGCATAGGGGCCCAAGGCAAATAGGGGCCCTTTTTCGAAAGTTTGAGGGGGGGGGGGGTGCAAATCGAAAGTTTGTCCCCGAGGGGCCCACTAACACTTTTTGCATAGGGGCCCAAAAATCCTAGCTACGCCACTGGTTTCTAGTTACCTGCTATGGGCTCTTCCACCAATCCTATGCCCGTCTTATTCCCCTTTTATGACCAACTGTGACTTTACTCTAGACAGAAGCTGTCACTGGCTTCTACAACAATCTAAATGATCATCAGATTTAAATCAATTACCCACAAAAATATCGCTCTACACTAACGTGGAATGATGGACGGAAGGAACGATAACCCTCTCACTCCATGAACTAACACTCCGGGAAAATTTAAATTGTGGATCGAAAAAACGAAATTGGGATAAATAAAAAGTGCTCAATATTTTCTGATTAGTTTCTTCTTCTTAAACTTTAGCACGCACGAGCTCTTGTTACACTATGACTCATGCGTGTTTTGTAAATAATTTTGTTGTTTACAAATTGGAAACTTTACGTTCTTCCGATACAATAATTTGATTGTTTGCACGTTATAGTAGCCGGTCGTAGTTTAGATTTGATTTTCTTGTTCCTCGTTTGTTTTGATTGTAACATTTAAAATTGTTATGGGAGTTTGTAAGTTTTGATGTGAGAGGCGGGGGGGGGGGGGGGGGGGCGGAAGAACAATGTTAGAAACAAAAAGACCTAAACATTGTACAAATTATAAGTGTGATTATGAATTAGGTAGAGAAACATATTTTTAAAATTAACACCAGGCATGTTTCGATAGTGAGCCTTCATCTGTTTTACTTAGGAAAAAAAGACTTAAGTTTTTCTACAGTGCAGTAAAGGGGGTGGGGATGGGTGGAAAAGGAGAAATGCCGGTAAAGTCTACAGTGTGTCTACATTTTGTTATTGAAGAAAACAAACCGTAAAACTACAAGATTAATATATTAAAACAGTTTTAAATCTTCTTTCTTAAAAACCCTCTCTCTGCCAGAAAACATTCTGTAAGGCCTTCTTGTTACCCCTGGACATCAAGCCGGTTAATCGCTAGGGCTCCACGAAGCCGGATCCGGCTCTTGCCTTATTAGAGGTAATACGCGGCCGAGAGGACAACTCTCTGTGACAGCCCAGAAAGGCAGAGGTTGCGTCCCTTTGCTATTACGTAGAAAATGTGTGACATCGCCCTGAAATAATCCAATTTTTATTCTCTCAGGGAATTCCCACCGTGGAAAGCCCAGTTTTCGTTATTCGAGAAATTTTTTTTTACGTTTTTACGCCAAAATGAAAAACAGAAATTAAAAAAAAAAACTGTACAATTTCGAGATCTTTAACTAGCTTTTGTTTCAGCTTATTTTCTTTGAAAAAAAATATTTAAAAAGTGCAAAAAAAATGTTGTTACAGTTTTCTAGGCATGTAAAATGTGGAACAACCGCTATATAGCTCTTCTTTTAATACGTTGTCATAGCAAAAAAAAAAATCCTTCACAATTTCGAGGTCTTTGACAAGCTTATGTTGGCTTTTTTTGTGAAAAAAAAATTACAAAGTGCAAAAAAAAAAAGAAAAAATCTGCTATTAAAATTCTGGTACGGTTTTCTAGACATGTAAAATGTGGAACAAGCGCTATATGGTTCTTCTTTTAATACGTTGTCATAGAAAAAAAAGCCTGCACAATTTCGAGATCTTTGACTAGCTTAAGTTGGCTTTTTTTTTTCGCTGTAAAAAAAAAAACACAATAAAACGTGCACAAAATTTCCGTTATTAAAATTCTGGTACGATTTTCTAGACAAGTAAAATGTGGAACAACCGCATTTATGGCTCTTCTTTTAAAACGTTGTAGTTTCAAAAAAAACTATAAAAAAAAAAAAAAAAAAAAAAAAAAAAACTGCAATATTTCGAAATCTTTGACTAGCTTTTGTTTTGGTTTATTTCGTTGTATAAACAGAATTTTAAAAAATGCAAAACAGAGGGCAAAATAAATTTCCTCTATTGAATTTCTGGAACAATTTCCCAGATATTTGAAACGTGCAACCACCGTTTTGCAGTGATATTAGAAGCTGTTTTTGACGCCCCAACAACCAAAATTTGTTCCAGACGTTTCTAGGGTTTCAGTGAACAAGGGCGACAATACATTATTTTATTCATAAAAAAACTTTATTAAGATCTTGACTGTACAAATTACAAAATAAACACGGAAGTTTTTTTTTTATTAAATAACTTGAGAGGAAAAAACAAATCATAACTAAAATATTTTGACTTAAGGTTTTTCGTCCGATTTCTTAAAGAAGATGAGTAAAAGAATTTTGAAGAAAAAAACAACGAAATCTGTCGGTCAGTCATTCGTTTATTTATCGGTATAGGGCTTGTAAGTCTACGGTCTCGAAATCTACTAGCTGCATAGTACGAGAACGAGAAGTTGTGACCTACTTACAAGCCCTATAGACACTAGGACTTCGCCAGAGTGGTAGAACGATCTTTACTGGACATGCAGTTCATTGAGATGGGGGGGGGGGGCAGGTTATCTCGGGCGATGCCTAAGGATACATTAAAAATGTAAGAATTTTTATTCTAATTATGGGGGACATTTTAAGTGCGGGCGCCAATAGGAAGCAATGTACTTTTCGTTGTAAGAAAAGACTGATTATACTCAGTGGTTTCTAATAAAATATGCAAAAGTTAATGATCCAGGTAAAGAGTGGTGCTTTTATAAAACACATCGCCATTTAGGATGGTATTAACAACATACCTCGGGTACAACCCCAGGGAGAGCCGTAGGGTGCGATGCGTTATTTTCTTTTAAAACAAAAGACAATCTTCATGGTAGTGACCCTGGTCCTGGAGCTAGGATATATATTTAATATTGTAAGTGATGCAGTTTGTTTTTCATTCAAAAATTATTTCTAATACACCGGTAAGGCTATTAAGATTCGTCATTGAAGTTAAATTTGTAAGAAGTTAAAGAAAAATTTCTAGCCTTTACCATTCGGGTTTTGGTTTTGAAAAGTATTTCAGTACAAATTTTATGGGGTCATGCTCATATTTTTTGGAGGTCATGCACATATTTCTATGGGCCCAATCACATATTTATAGGGGGTCATGCACATATTTGTATGGGGGTCATATACAAACATGTATGGGGGTCATACACAAATATGTATGGGGGTCATACACATATTTGTATGGGGGTAATGCATTTATTTGTAAGGGGTCTACAATACAAAACAAAATAGTTGGAAATTTGATCGATCCACCAATAACTTTAACGTTAAACAATCGGTGCTTGGATCACTGCCCTCAATATTATACAAATATTTATCCCACCCCCTACCCCCATTTCTTCGGCACAAGAAATATAGTGGGATTAGAAAAATGACGGGGATTCTATCAGTTTAGAGAAATATCCGTATAATTGGTTTCTTGAGGAACCATTCAAAAGCCTTAAATTAAGTTAAGAGAAAAAAATATCTCAGACAGTGGCTTCGTATTGTTCATCCTACTGTAATGGATCGCAACAATGTTGCAAAAATAATTATTTAAAAAGGAAAGTGAATCTTACATCACATTATCCAACCTTCCACATCTTATTTTTAACACAACAAAGCAAATTGTCTAACTAATTAGCATTTTTCGGGTTATAGATATGCACACGATCCAAATATATATCAAAAATTTATTTTATTTTCCAGTGTCAAAAGATTAAAAAAAAAAAAACCCACACTGAATGTCATTGAAATAAAAACATTCGATAGATCCCAATCCATCGCAGCTGACCTCGTGACGTCACAAGACCGATGTAAGCAAAAATAAAATAGATCCCATGACAGTGACGTCACAAAACGGAAGAAACAAAAAGTCGTGACACGCCATGGTTTCACAAATAAATTTAAAAACAAAACAATAGATAACATATCCGTTACGTAACAAGATGGATGTAAAAATAATAATAGATCACATAACCGTGACGTCACAAAATGAATATTTAAAAAAAGTCACATGACTGATACGTCACAAGACGGATGAGTGCAAAAAGTCATCCCAGGACCGTGACGTCACAAGACGGATAAAAGAAAAAAAATCGCATGACCTTGACGTCACAAGACGAAATTTCTCGAACAAAAACTTCGACAAGCAGACGGCAGATCCTGTCCAACGCAAATTAATTGAGCGCATGTATAATTAAGATGACATTTAAAGACAAAAATACAAAAGTTCCCTCGTAATTAATCAAGCACCACCTGATCACGACGGCCCGGGGGGGGGGGGGGGTGAGGGGAGAATATCAGGTTATTAAGACGACCAGAAGAATTTTACAATATCAGATGTTCATGGTATCAGTTCACTTCACATTCTAAATGTCAGCTTTATGTCATAAAATATTCCCCTTAGTAATAAAAAAGAATTAAAGTTTTTAGCGACCTTATCAATGGGCAAGTGTTTTAATTTTGGCAGATGGCATTTTCTTTTAAAATGATAAAACATGAAAAAAATAACATATCTTTTATGTTTATTTTTTTACTAACTTTAGTGCTCGAGCTACACCTCTATACAAATATCATTTCTATTTATAGATCTAGAGCTGAAGTTTTAGACGGGGTCATCAGTGAGCTTCACGAAGACCCCAAGATGTTTCTGCTGTCTAATTTCTTCTTGATGGCTTTTAACAATGGAAAGGATGCATGAGTCCATGTGGAAAAAAACGGCCAAATTTTAAAAACTATTGAATTGACAATCTGATTTAATTTCAATTTAAAGATTGATTCTATTTCTGAATTTATGGGGAAGGGAGAAAATATATTAGAAAATATATTAGAATTCTTATTATCCTTAGCGGCAAAATATGAATTGACAATCTGATTTAATTTCAATTTAAAGATTGATTCTATTTCTGAATTTATGGGGAAGGGAGAAAATATATTAGAAAATATATTAGAATTCTTATTATCCTTAGCGGCAAAATATGAATTGACAATCTGATTTAATTTCAATTTAAAGATTGATTCTATTTCTGAATTTATGGGGAAGGGAGAAAATATATTAGAAAATATATTAGAATTCTTATTATCCTTAGCGGCAAAATATGAATTGACAATCTGATTTAATTTCAATTTAAAGATTGATTCTATTTCTGAATTTATGGGGAAGGGAGAAAATATATTAAAAAATATATTAGAATTCTTATTATCCTTAGCGGCAAAATATGAATTGACAATCTGATTTAATTTCAATTTAAAGATTGATTCTATTTCTGAATTTATGGGGAAGGGAGAAAATATATTAGAAAATATATTAGAATTCTTATTATCCTTAGCGGCAAAATATGAATTGACAATCTGATTTAATTTCAATTTAAAGATTGATTCTATTTCTGAATTTATGGGGAAGGGAGAAAATATATTAGAAAATATATTAGAATTCTTATTATCCTTAGCGGCAAAATATGAATTGACAATCTGATTTAATTTCAATTTAAAGATTGATTCTATTTCTGAATTTATGGGGAAGGGAGAAAATATATTAAAACATATATTAGAATTCTTATTATCCTTAGCGGCAAAATATGAATTGACAATCTGATTTAATTTCAATTTAAAGATTGATTCTATTTCTGAATTTATGGGGAAGGGAGAAAATATATTAGAATTCGTATTATCCTTAGCCGCAAAATATGAACCCAGGTACGCAGCAGGTCTGAGTAGACTCAAGGACACTCGACATATCTAAGTCCTGGAACAGAAATAAAAACTTCAGGGTTAGTTCTCGTATGCTCTGTGCCGCTTTTCCTTCGCTACAAATACTTTAAGTAACTTATTTAAAAAATTAACTATAATTCAAGTAATGGGCGTCGTTATTTCAAAAACGTCCATTGACTCCACCCATTTTCTCCACCAAGAGACAGATTCAAGAATCAACCACTAGTTTCAAATAAACTCCGACCTTACCTGTAAAATCCAGTTAATAAATTAATCACGTGCATCTTTAACGTCTGATGAAAAGAATTACAGACATTTTAAAGATGTTTTTGTTTTTGTATTGTATTGATGGTCTTACGAAAATTAAGACCGTTAATGGAGAATTTTTTAAAAGAAACAGCTTTAACTATTCTTGTTTGTTCATGTTTACTTAGCTTTAAAATATATTAACAACAATTTTTTTCATCCAAAAAATATTTCCGTCAAAAAATATCTCCTCCACAAGATATTTCCTTCAAAAGATATTTCCTACAAAAACTATTTCCTCCATAAAATCTACACCTCATGCCTCCACATTTTCCCAGATCTTATTAATGAGCGTTATTACAGTTTGCAGAGAGCAACTAATTGGGCTATGTTGAATGCACGACGTCCCATTAGTCAAATTACCGACTAAAAAACGTAATACATCCTGATAGTTTCTAAGGGAAAGTACTCTTAAGGAGCGGATTCTCCGATCGCCTCACATCTAATGAAATATGGCGGCGTTGTGTCGGCGCGCTAATCCAATTAATTAATTTTAATCCGACATGAACTTGTTTAAGGAATGAGATAATGTGTTGGGTTGAGTAAAAACAAAGTTAGAGGGAAGAAGAAGAAGAAGAAGAAGAAGAAAGAAATGACCGAACATATAAACAACCCGGCGCTTATGTTGAAGCTGGTCTTCTGTGCATTGGATACGTTCCAAATAACTGTCTCTTTCACTCAAAGATCATACGGCATTCACAAACAACATAAAGTGCAAAAAATGAATAAGTTATAGCTGTGTACAAAGGATGAATTGAGCTCGGGAATTTTATCTGTAGCCTATACTATTCATGTATTAACTTTATGTTATTATTGTCACTGTCGCTCCTCAGTTAGCCATCATTAAAAAAACGAATGAAGCGAACAGGTCATATTACGATACATTGGGTAGGGATGGTATTCAGCTATGTTATTGAACAAGTTTCCCTTTCAAACCTAACGGTCTATGGGGCAAGTGAAGTAGAGATCACTTGTTTCTCTGACCTCGACATTAGATTAGATATGCCCAGCCGCCTTTACTTTCCGTAACGTGAGTTAGGTACCCATCAGAGTTGGGTGGACTCAGGGACGGTCTACTGACTTGAACCCGGATTCGAACTCGAGACTAACGGGTTAGCAGTTCAGCTCTCTACCGCTAGACCACTCCGTCCCATATTGAACACTTTAACTTTGTTAAGATGTTTGCACTTTATAATGTTTAGAATGATTGGATGAATAAGTTGACATAACTGGCTTGCATATTTTGTACTTTAACACGTAACCCGGCTTTAGGGTCTGAAGGAACAAACATTATTTCTCTATTTTAAATTTTTTTAGTAGCAACCGATATTTTAAAGGTTTGACGTGTGAGTGGTGGTGGGGGGGGGGAGAGTCTTGAAATCTTTAGATGTTTTGAATTATGATATTTGGTTAACCACACACTATATATATATATATATATATATATATATATATATATATATATATATATATATATATATATATATATATATATATATATATATATAACCACGATGTTTCAAGATGCCAATGGCATGAATATGTTTGATATGTCTTTGTGTAAAATTTGTAAAGTTCGATGTCTCTGTCCAGGAAAATATCCCGCCTGTCATGTGCACTTTAAACCGCCATTTCTTCTCGTCTGCTTCTCATTCAGACAAACCGCCTCGAGTCTGCTGGATGACATGACACAAAAGAACTTTGATAAAACTGTTCTAGAATTTTCCTGAATTTAAAAAAATTGTCTTTTATTACTAGGAAGTTGTATTTTTTTTTCGTATAAATAAATCATTTTTGAACTATTAATTTCGCTGAAAGACAGCTGATACTAAAAATAACGATAAAACTCGAAGTTTCAAATATGAGCATATTATCGTGATTAAGTTTTTTGTAATTAATGTCCACATGCCTGCCGTTCACGTCAGATTAAGGAAGTAATTAATCTGTAAGGTTTAATTATTCCAAGATTTGAAGTTTCATTAACGGATGTCGGTGGCATGATTATGAAATGAATTTTTTGTCATTAAAATGGAGCATTCGCTGCGAACCATTTCGTTTCATTTAGCGAAGTGCCGGTGACAGTTTTTAGTTATCGTTTTCCGACATGTTGACAAGTCAAATGATTCATGAGCTGAAATCATACTAACGAACACTAGTATTTGAAGATGTGTTTGCTACGCTGAGTTCCTTCCAGGCATCACTTCGGGGGTGGGGGAGGGGGTGGGGGTGGGGGAAGGACTACAGCACCCGCCCCCGCCGCGAAAGAAATGGAGTTTATGTAGAAAATATATACTTTTACCAGTGTCCGTCACCCCCCTCCCGAAAATGTTAGTCCGCGCCCCCTCCCCCGAAAATATCAAGTGCCCCCTCCCTGAGAAAAAAAAATTTCGAACCATTTCCAATACCAATTACCTCTTAAAACAATATGTGTTTTCAAGCAAATATAATAAAATACAACGCGTGTTAGTTCCAAAAATATTTCTAGGATTTCATAAAACGCAATTTTCCCTCTCTAAAGTAGAATTTAATTAAAGGTGATACATTAATTAACACTAATGACGCTTGCAATTCACTGATGCTTGTTTCATCGGCGCCATTTTGCGTCAACATTATAATTTTATTATCTTTCCTATTTTTTTTACCTAGCAAGAAGTTTTGAGTAGTCCTAGTTTTTGTGGAGTTTCAGCATTTGTATGTGTTGACGCAATCTCATTCTTCATGTCCAAAGCAATCTAACTTAGAAAATACTCAAACAGGCTATACAATGAATGAAAAAAAATAAAAAAAATAATTTTAATGGAAATCCTTGAAACGTGTTCGATTTTTTGATGCAAATAATTGGTCGATGCACCAGCATTGATAGTAAAATGTAATGAACTGGAGATATCTACAAAGGTAGAAATCAGATATCGACCTAGTGTTAGTCGAGTCGGTAAAGCTCATGGTTGCCAAACCGATAAGTCTTGGGCAGATGAGGTACGACAGCTGGAGACAGCCACTCTTCTAGGAGAGACAACTCCAAAATCAAACAACTGCTGCCTTGTAGTTTGTTCTTGGTTGGACAAAGGCTATGGAAGCAAATCTAAAAAGAAAAGAAGGCTGAAATAGGAGTCAGTGGCCTCATTGGCGCATAACCTGTTGACACGTATACTTAATTGTGATGGAGGGAGTCCCTTTAAACACTAAAATTAAGAGCGAAGAAGAAGAAAAAGTACCTACTTCTCACGAGAGAAATACTCTAATGATCAAAATCTCAATTACATCAAGATTATAGTTAGGTGTAGTTAACAACGAATACTTAATCTTGCTTTGTTTGAGTCAGTTGTTTTTAAAAACGAACACTATATTTAATTCGCATCAAAACACTTTCACCTTGATAAAAAAATTCCAGAAAAATTTGCGTCGATGCCAAGAATTTCCCATGGATCCTGAATGATCTAACTGCAATTTAAGCACCGTTTTAATCACAGTCACGTTCTCAGATCTACATAATCAATCACGTGATGCAGGGTTGACACGTGATCCCTGGCCACGCCCCGCCCCTGTCACCACAGAGGGGAGGTCTAGGGTTTCTGTGGGGCGTTGGTTCTGGGAGAAAAAACAGTCTAGACTTTAAGGTACTCAAGTTCCAGAAAAACCTGCAGCGAACGTGTTATTTATAAATTAACAGCATCTGCTCGTTGTTTATTTAGTTTGTTTTTTGTAATTTCTAGTCGTGTTACAGAAATATTGTTTTGATTTGGTTTCGTAATTTTTAGTTGTGTTGCAGAAATATTGTTTTGATTTGGTTTCGTAATTTTTAGTTGTGTTGCAGAAATATTGTTTTGATTTGGTTTCGTAATTTTTAGATGCGTTGCAAAAATATTGTTTTGGTTGTATTGTTTTGATTTGGTTTCGTAATTTGTAGTTGTGTTGCAGAAATATTGTTTTGATTTGGTTTCGTAATTTTTGTTGTGTTGCAAAAATATTGTTTTGATTTGGTTTCGCAATTTTTAGTTGTGTTGCAGAAATATTGTTTTGATTTGGTTTCGTAATTTTTTGTTGTGTTGCAGAAATATTGTTTTGATTTGGTTTCGTAATTTTTTGTTGTGTTGCAGAACTATTGTTTTTATTTGGTTTCGTAATTTTTAGTCGTGCAGAAATATTCTTTTGGAAACTATAGATAATGAAGTCCTTTATCTAAAAACATTGTCGAAGGAGGAAGAGTGCTGTAAAAGTAAATAAAGTTCTCGGATGAACCTTATGGTCCATTACGTAAATGAAGTAGAGTTCACCTGTTTCTGTGAACTCAAATAGTGTCGTCAGCACTATGCTCAGACGCCTTTGCTGTTCCCTAAGGCAAGTAAGGTACCCATTAGAGTTGGATGAACTCGGGACAAGTTTACTTACTGGATCACGGATTCAAACTCGAGACCTTCAGGTTAGCAGTCGGATGCTTTACCATTTGACCACGCCGTCCCATAGGGGATGCTGACGTTTAATGGTTTGCTTTGTGGGGAAGAAGGGGTGCTCTATATTAAAAATGTGTTGTCCTTAAAATCTCCGGTATTTCACCATATACGCGAGACACGCTTACATCTCCATCAAAATATCCACCCAACACCTCCATGGTGTCACAGACACCACACACTTCCTTAAACACCAGACACCTTTAGTCATCCACTCAGATACTATGCAGTACAAACTTAAAGCTACACAAAAAAAACAACCTCAAACTTTCAGCTTTGACGTTTTTAAACAACAAAAAAAACGTCCCTATTGAACACACAAGTTTTCTTTTGTACTTAAATTAAAAAAAAAACAAAGAATTTTCTTGAGAACAAAAAAAAAGAATTTTGGTTAGAAAAAGTTTTTTTCTTCTTCTTAAGATGAAGTAGGCGAGCGTGGAGAGAGACCAGTGAAACCACATTAGATAAACTCGTTTTCTTAATGGTCGCTTTACACACTTGCCGAGATGGAAACCCTTTTTAGCCCCAGTGTCTGGTGGGGAGGGGTAGATCATGGAGGTAGGGAGATGGCCACAAAATGTTGATGTTATGGGTGGAGAGATGGCCACAAAATGTTGATGTTATGGGTGGAGAGATGGCCCCAAAATGTTGATGTTATGGGTGGAGAGATGGCCACAAAATGTTGGAGAGATGGCCACAAAATGTTGATGTTATGGGTGGAGAGATGGCCACAAAATGGTGATGTTATGGGTGGAGAGATGGCCACAAAATGTTGATGTTATGGGTGGATAGATGGCCACAAAATGTTGATGTTATGGGTGGAGAGATGGCCACAAAATGTTGATGTTATGGGTGGAGAGATGGCCACAAAATGTTGATGTTATGGGTGGAGAGATGGCCACAAAATGGTGATGTTATGGGTGGAGAGATGGCCACAAAATGGTGATGTTATGGGTGGAGAGATGGCCACAAAATGTTGACGTTATGGGTGGAGAGATGGCCACAAAATGTTGATGTTATGGGTGGAGAGATGGCCACAAAATGTTGATGTTATGGGTGGAGAGATGGCCACAAAATGGTGATGTTATGGGTGGAGAGATGGCCACAAAATGGTGATGTTATGGGTGGAGAGATGGCCACAAAATGGTGATGTTATGGGTGGAGAGATGGCCACAAAATGTTGATGTTATGGGTGGAGAGATGGCCACAAAATGTTGGAGAGATGGCCACAAAATGTTGATGTTATGGGTGGAGAGATGGCCACAAAATGTTGATGTTATGGGTGGAGAGATGGCCACAAAATGTTGATGTTATGGGTGGAGAGATGGCCACAAAATGTTGATGTTATGGGTGGAGAGATGGCCACAAAATGTTGATGTTATGGGTGGAGAGATGGCCACAAAATGTTGATGTTATGGGTGGAGAGATGGCCACAAAATGGTGATGTTATGGGTGGAGAGATGGCCACAAAATGGTGATGTTACGGGTGGAGAGATGGCCACAAAATGTTGACGTTATGGGTGGAGAGATGGCCACAAAATGTTGATGTTATGGGTGGAGAGATGGCCACACAATGTTGATGTTATGGGTGGAGAGATGGCCACAAAATGGTGATGTTATGGGTGGAGAGATGGCCACAAAATGGTGATGTTATGGGTGGAGAGATGGCCACAAAATGGTGATGTTATGGGTGGAGAGATGGCCACAAAATGTTGATGTTATGGGTGGAGAGATGGCCACAAAATGTTGGAGAGATGGCCACAAAATGTTGATGTTATGGGTGGAGAGATGGCCACAAAATGTTGATGTTATGGGTGGAGAGATGGCCACAAAATGTTGATGTTATGGATGGAGAGATGGCCACAAAATGTTGATGTTATGGGTGGAGAGATGGCCACAAAATGTTGATGTTATGGGTGGAGAGATGGCCACAAAATGTTGATGTTATGGGTGTAGAGATGGCCACAAAATGTTGATGTTATGGGTGGAGAGATGGCCACAAAATGTTGATGTTATGGGTGTAGAGATGGCCATAAAATGTTGATGTTATGGGTGAAGAGATGGCCACAAAATGTTGATGTTATGGGTGGAGAGATGGCCACAAAATGTTGATGTTATGGGTGGAGAGATGGCCACAAAATGTTGATGTTATGGGTGGAGAGATGGCCACAAAATGGTGATGTTATGGGTGGAGAGATGGCCACAAAATGGTGATGTTACGGGTGGAGAGATGGCCACAAAATGTTGACGTTATGGGTGGAGAGATGGCCACAAAATGTTGATGTTATGGGTGGAGAGATGGCCACAAAATGTTGATGTTATGGGTGGAGAGATGGCCACAAAATGTTGATGTTATGGGTGGAGAGATGGCCACAAAATGTTGATGTTATGGGTGGAGAGATGGCCACAAAATGTGGATGTTATGGGTGGAGAGATGGCCACAAAATGTTGATGTTATGGGTGGAGAGATGGCCACAAAATGTTGATGTTATGGGTGGAGAGATGGCCACAAAATGTTGGAGAGATGGCCACAAAATGTTGATGTTATGGGTGGAGAGATGGCCACAAAATGTTGATGTTATGGGTGGAGAGATGGCCACAAAATGTTGATGTTATGGATGGAGAGATGGCCACAAAATGTTGATGTTATGGGTGGAGAGATGGCCACAAAATGTTGATGTTATGGGTGGAGAGATGGCCACAAAATGTTGATGTTATGGGTGTAGAGATGGCCACAAAATGTTGATGTTATGGGTGGAGAGATGGCCACAAAATGTTGATGTTATGGGTGTAGAGATGGCCATAAAATGTTGATGTTATGGGTGAAGAGATGGCCACAAAATGTTGATGTTATGGGTGGAGAGATGGCCACAAAATGTTGATGTTATGGGTGAAGAGATGTCCACAAAATGGTGAAGATATGGGTGGAGAGATGGCCACAAAATGTTGATGTTATGGGTGAAGAGATGGCCACAAAATGGTGAAGATATGGGTGGAGAGATGGCCACAAAATGTTGATGTTATGGGTGGAGAGATGGCCACAAAATGGTGAAGATATGGGTGGAGAGATGGCCACAAAATGTTGATGTTATGGGTGGAGAGATGGCCACAAAATGGTGAAGATATGGGTGGAGAGATGGCCACAAAATGTTGATGTTATGGGTAGAGAGATGGCCACAAAATGTTGATGTTATGGGTGGAGAGATGGCCACAAAATGTTGATGTTATGGGTGGAGAGATGGCCACAAAATGTTAAAGATAAGGATGTAGAGGTGGCCACAAAACTTAAAAACGAATACACAAACAAAGCCGACAAATTCGATACAGTAAATATTTGTCCCAAGTCACCAGACATATTTAATATTAGTTCCGGTTTAATGCTTTCAATAGTTTGATCTCGAACGGTATGGTATAACTCACAATCCAATTTTTAAAAATAAATATTTCTAAAAATCATTTCGATGTGTGTAGATATTTAATGATGATCAGATCTTACTCAGATGTAGCCTATATACATAGAAGGAAACATCAGCTATAAGTTATCTATCTTGATGCCCGACTTTAGAATGTATATTCTGGTTATAGACACTTAATAAAAATGTTGACAGATTTTGACACTTTAAGAATTTCATCTCAATGATAGGGGGTCGGCGTTGTCGTGTCGGTAAAGCTCATGGTTTCTAAACCGAAAAGTCTCGAGTTCGAACCCTAGGGCAGATGAGGCTCGTTAGCTGGGGACAGCCACTCTTCTAGGAGAGACAACTCCAAAATCAAACAACTACTGCCTTGTAGTTTGTTCTTGGTTGGACAAAGGCTATGGAAGCAAATCCAAAAAGAAAAGTAGAGTCAATGGCCTCAATGGCGCATAACCAGTTGACACGTAATCCTTAATTGTGATGGAAGCATGGTCGAGTCGGCAAAGCTCATGGTTGATAAATTCGAAAAAAGTCTCGAGTTCAAACCCTCTGGCAGATAAGGCTCGATCCTTCCCAACACTAAAAATTAAGAACAAAGAGGAAGAATCTCAATGATTTTGTTTATTTCACAGCTGACTGACGCTTTATTTATTTTTATTGGATTTTGTGAGATTCCGTGGATTTACTTTTGCAAGTTTGCATTTACTGTCTTATTGTGTGCATTTAAAAGCTTGCCATTACAAAGCTTTCTCTAACAGATTTGTTGTTTATCTATGATATTGACCTGGGATCCCAGAGGCGTAGCCAGCAGAGCGTAAAGAGAGGCTGGAATAGCTTTCTACCAATCAGATTGTGCCCTTTTAAAACCTGAGAAACCTAAGGACTGTTCTAAAGTTAATTTACTCGAGGGCGTTTCAAGTGATGTTTGGCTTGAGACTGTCTTAATTAATATTAATACTTTATTTTTCTTCCTACAAGTTTCTTTTTAGTTAAGTGAGAGTTCCCGTCTTAGCTTTGTGTGAAATATTTCTTTTAACTCGATGTCAGGGTATTCTTTAAAATAAAATCTGATATTATTCCTATATTCCTGCATAGGCGAGCTATATAGTCGATGGTATAGTCTGTTTTCGTCTTCTGTTCTTTGTTTAGTAAAGTGTGATTGCTTTATTTGTTGTTGCTGTTTGATTGGTGGTTTTTAATATTTTCGCAAGTTTTTGCTTTGCTTTCTGTACTAGCATACAATCTAAATAAATGCGTTCCTCAGTAAAAAAAAGTAAAACACCTTTCTCAGACACTTACGTTTACAAACCATAAAATAGTTATTGCTCAACTACAAATTAACCCCACTCGCAGAACAAAGAATACATTTTGGAAACTCAACAACACACTTCTAGAAAATAGCGAATACATCGCAGAAATAAGGAAGCTAGCATCAGAATTCACACAGAGAGCATCAAACACACACGCACTAAAGCACCGGGAAGATTTTAAATATATAGTACGGGAATACTCTATCAAAATAGCAAGGCAAATAAACATAGATAGGAAAAATATGGAAGAACTACTAGACAGACAACTAGATACGTTAATCAGTCATAATGCATCGCAGGACAAAATTGATAAAGTAGAATCAGATTTATACAAAATACAACATATTGTCTGCGCTCTTATGTCGGTGCTCTTTTGTCCGCGTTCTTATGTCGGCGCTCTTTTGTCGTGCGCTCTTTTGTCAGGATGCCCTTAATTACATAACAAGGCTAAACAACGATGACTGTACCAATTACGAAAGAGGAAATATCCAAGACGATAGACGGACTAAAAACTAAATAAAGCTCCAGGACTAACCAGTGAATTTTATAAAACTTTCAAAAATGATTTAATACTCCTTTTACACACTACATTTCAAGACATACATAAAAGACATGATCGTGCTACAGATTTTAACAGTGCATGTATAACTCTTATTCCTAAACATGATACGGACAGGGCAAAAATTATAGATTACAGATCTATATCTTTACTCAATAGTGATTATAAAATATTGACAAAAACTTTAGTTAAGAAACTCGAACCTTTCATATCTAAATTAATACACCCCGATCAGCAGTACAGCATACCAGGTAGAAACATACACAACCACACGCACTTAATCAGAGACATCATACATTATAGCACGCAGCAAGACACACAACTAGCAATTCTTAGCATCGACCAACAGAAAGCTTTCGATAGAGTTTATCATACATGGTTAAGTTTTAACTTAACTTTTTTGAAGTTTAATTTTTATTTTATTCAAGAATAATTAAAAAAAAACCAGATGACAAGCAGCAGGTGGTTTAGTAAATAAACAGATCGTCCATCCGTTTTGAAGAAGAAGTTCTCAAAGATCTACTGTTGTGTTTTAAAAGATATTTACGATAATGAAAATTAGTTATGACGTTAACAATCATGGCCGCTTATCAAAGCTTATGTATTAAATTTTAATTAAGCCTGTATAAATCTAAAAATAAATTTCTTTCCTTAGAGTAAGCAGTTACCGTAAACAATTAGCGCCAAACAAAAAAATGACCAGACACTTATTCTTACTTCCCTTTATCAATCACAATTTGTAAATCATGGCTTCTCAAAAAGGGACAGAACTGTAGTTTTCGAATTATCCAATTACCTCTCTTGTTCATTTGTTTAATTTTTCTATTTTTATACATCGAAGTTTCTAATCAAAATCTGGTCGACTTCCTTAGCAACAGCGGCATACTTTTCCAATTCATTAAACAGCTCAACACATGAAGAATATTGATTGTACCGGGTGAAAGACACTGGGTGTACTCCGTTTTATGACAACACGTTATTTCCCTTTCCTGTAATGTCATAGGTTTGTTATTTCCCTTTCCTGTAATGTCATAGGTTTGTTATTTCCCTTTCCTGTAATGTCATAGGTTTGTTATTTCCCTTTTCCTGTAATGTCATAGGTTTGTTATTTCCCTTTTCCTGTAATGTCATAGGTTTGTTATTTCCCTTTTCCTGTAATGTCATAGGTTTGTTATTTCCCTTTTCCTTTAATGTCATAGGTTTGTTATTTGCCTTTCCTGTAATGTCATAGGTTTGTTATTTCCATTTTCCTGTAATGTCCAGGTTTCCATGGTAATATAGAATCTTGTAAGGTGTAATCTGTGTGGTGTTAATGATGTATTTCCGTCTAAAATGGAATAAAACTGTCTAATAGTTCCGGAGATCCTCAACATTTTGTGACATTGAAAGTGATGGACTAGTATTACGGTAAGACGTAATACACCGTCTTTGGGGAGAAAGTTGGCGAGTTGAATGAGGAAATTAGTGTGTACGTGAGTGAGTGTGTGTGTGTGTGTGTGTGTGTGTGTGTGTGTGTAACGTGGGGAGGGGGTAACAAAACGAGGGTTTCAAACTATTTTCGTATGACTTAAATTAAAACACCGGGTGGGCTAGAACCTGGATGGTGTACCTGGATCATTGAAATTTGGGCCGTTCGATGGGGACCTTTAAATCAGGGACCGTTGAAAGTGGCTAAAAAGTGTAGTAAAATATTTTAATGTTTTTTTTTCTAAAGGGTGTAAATGACACTATGGAAAAACAATAATTAATTATATTTCATGTTTGAGACTATACATTTAAAAAACCACATACACACACATATTATATATATATAAATATATATATATATATATATATATATATATATATATATATATATATATATAATATAAATATATGTATATATATATATATTATATACAAATATATATATATATATATATATATATATATATATATATATATATATATATATATATATATATGTATACATACATATATAAATGTATAGGTATGAATATATATATATATATATATATATATATATATATATATATATATATATATATATATATATATATGATATAATATATGTATATGTATATATACACGTATATATAAATATGTACATACACACATACACACACACACACATATATATATATATATATATATATATATATATATATATATATATATATATATATATATATATATATATATATATATATATACATATATAAATGTATAGGTATGAATATATATATATATATATATATATATATATATATATATATATATGTATATATATATATATATATATATATATATATATATATATATATATATATATATATATACATGATATAATATATGTATATATACACGTATATATAAATATGTACATACACACATTCACACACACATATATATATATATATATATATATATATATATATATATATATATATATATATATATATATATATATTCTCTTGAGCTTGAAGTCCGCACCTCACGTGATACAACAGTCTTATAGTCAGCGTCAGACCCTCCTGCGGCTAATTAATTACATCCCGGCCATTAACCAACGTTCCCCTGGCTTTTAACCGACATCCCCGGGGGGCGGGGGGCAGAACAAAAGTAGATTATGCAGGACGGACCCTCAGATTTCGGCCTAGGTCACGGGGTCGTCTGCTTCGATGGACAGTGGTCGAGACGTATCGGCTCAATCAGGGGGACTCTACCCCGGGGCTGCCAACACTGTGGGACAGCCCGCTGATGCTAAAAGAGTTATGAAAAAACCTTTGGCTCTGAGGTAGACAAGTATGTAATTAAATGAATGGTTGTCAATAACTTGTCAATAGCTGAATGGGAAATGTATTGAAGCATAAACCGAGAATAGTAAGCACTTTATTTTTCTTGAATGAATGCAGACTGGTTGAAAATACTTTTTATATTAGCAATCTTTCAAGTTCTCTCCCCTTTCACATCAGCTGTCTCACTCTCCTTTACCAACTCTTTTTATTTGTTATTGTGAGGAAATCTCAACAAAAATGACAGTAAATTCATGATAAGATATTACTGTAAAACTTCAGCAAAACTTTATGTTCAACCTTGGAAACCTCCAGTGTAAAAACTTATAAAAACTGTAAACTCTTATTAAAATGATGCTGTGAAATCTTGATAAAATCAAAGAAACCATGATAAAACTTTTCTGTAAAACCTCACACAAGTTTACACAACCTTCTTAAAATGTTGCAGTAAAACCTTGGCAGAAGTTACTGTAAAAAAACAATGTCTTAAAAACTTAACAACCAAATATTACTTTAAAAACATTACTTATAAAACTTTACTGTCGAACCTGGACAAAAAGTTACTGTAAAACCCTTAGAAAAAATACTGTAATACCCTTACAAAACTTTACTGTAAAACCCATACAAATCTTTACTGTAAAACTTCCATTTCTTCTGTCAGGTTGTGGCCGTGTTCCTGAGCGCCTTCACGCTGGTGGCCATGAGCGTGGATCGCTACGTGGCCATCTTGAACCCCATGCGGCCCAAACTCTCCAAGCGTGCCTTCAGCGTCATCATCACCGTCATCTGGATCCTCTCCTTCACCGTCCCCCTCCCCACCGCCATCACCTCCCGGGTCAACCTGACCTCGTCTGACTGCACGGCGCTCTGTCTGGAGCTGTTTGAGGACGATAACGACAGGTACATCTACAGGTAAACCCGTTTGTCATGTCAGTTCTTCTTTGTGATAAAAGGTGGGGCGTCGGGGTGGGGGATAGCATGCTTAATTTTGTTTTAATATTTTTTAGAGTCTTGAGTTTGGTAAACATCATGATAACGAGTTTTGCTGAAGGGATTCGGTATGTTGCTAAGTCGATTTCTGCCATTTTACTTGGTTATTTCTTATTGATATCAGGTCGATTGTTTACGTATTTAAGATGCTGGTTTGAACTGAAACGTATGTTTATCATAGTGACAATAATAGGCACGGGGGCTTTTCCGCATGTTTTATTTATTAAGTCAAACGAGCCGACCCGCAGCGTATCATACGCCGCTATTTAGTTGTTTTATTTTCTACTTTTCAGTAATTCATAATTGGTGAATTCGACAGTACTAATGCTGCCACTGAAAATATTTGCTTTAAAACACTAAACCCCCCTCCTTTCCCCTAACCCCGACCCCCCCCCCCCCCCCCCGTGAAAGCAGCCTCCTCTTAGTTATTTCTTAGTTACCTCCTGTAAGTTTAAAATCGAACTACATTATCTGCCCCTAATAGAAACCTGGTTCTACGATTTGTAAACATTTAGCTTTGTAAACATTTAGCGTGACCACAGCTCACAAGACAATGTGGGGGTGGGGTGGGGGTGGTAGTGATAGTGATAGTGATAGAGAGAAAGAGAGGGGACT
Organism: Physella acuta; assembly: GCF_028476545.2. Taxonomy (NCBI): domain Eukaryota; kingdom Metazoa; phylum Mollusca; class Gastropoda; family Physidae; genus Physella; species Physella acuta. Next base: position 229,424 of record NW_026732374.1, on the reverse strand, counting down.
GCAAGGAGGCGCTTGCAGCTTGTTTTCTAACGGCTCCCAGAAGAGGATTATATATATACGAGCCGACCCGCTGCGTATCATACGCCGCTATTAAGTTGTTTTTTTTCTACTTTTCAGTAATTTATAATTTGTGAATTCGACAGTACCAATGCTGCCATTGAAAATATTTGCTTAAAAACAACAACCCCCCCCCCCCCCCGCCACGTGAAAGGAGCCTCCTCTTAGTTACCTCCTCTAAGTTTAAAATCGTTTCAAACTAAATTATCTGCCCCTAATAGCCGTCACCAAACCCGTCTCTATGATTGTAAAATGTAAACAGAGTGAACACCGCTCACCAGATCATGTGGGGGTGGGGTGGGGGTGGTAGTGATAGAGAGGAAGAGAGGGGACTGCAAAGGCGCGCTTGCAGCTTGTTTTCTAACTGATCCCAGAAGAGAATTATATATATATAGATAGATATACAAAAATCATAACTTAAAAAAAATCATAAATATTAAACAGTAAAATATAATCAAAGAGCTCAATAAACTTTAAGTCAAGAAATTCTGAAAAAATACATTTTAAGGACTCTAAACTATTATTTGACATGGTATTATAAGTAAGATAATCGGTTTACGGTACAAATATTGTTTAGTATTGTTTCCCCTTCGTTAATGTTTATTTCCTGTCTATACGTGCAAATCTATGTTCTCTGTACGATCGTATTGTTCATTAAATCAGTGCGTTATTTTCTCATGTGAAGTGTTGAGCCAGTTTTGTGTAGATCCTGGCTTTGCTGCAGCATATTTATATCTGCACCGTGTTTGGACATTAGTTATTCCGTCTATGGATTCTGTGCTGTTTTTGTTCTCGCGAGGTCACTAGCGCGTTTGTTTTTCAACGGTTGATCCCGACTTGCGTAGATTGATCTCGTTTTTAGTTTAGTGTGATTTGTGTGTCTGACGTGAGACAGGTACCCATCATAGCTCTGCAGGTCCAGTGGATTCCTAGAGACTGGAGCCAGGGATCCGAACTCGAGACTTTTGAGCAACAGTTGAACGATCTACCATTCGACCGCTCAGTCTCATATATATTATTTAAACAGTCTTACATAAGAAAAAAAAATTCAGCCTACATCAAATACATCACTGTAGTGTTATTCTTGTTAAAGAGATATTAGTCAGCAACCACTTACCGCCCCCTCTATTCGCCGTTTTAGGAACTAAATCAACATTTCGTCTAAAAAGTTAATTACTCTAATTATCACCTCTCACCCAATTAACCTGTACGATTGAAATTTCAGTACTGGATTTATTTTACTATACAGGACACGAATTACCATATGGAGCTCAAATTTCTCATTCAATTAACTTTTTTGGGGCAGATACCCAAAATCGACCAACTCAACTACTACGTGATTTATATTGTGAAGTACGTAACAATTTAGCATAACAAGGACTACGTTGTCAGTCTAACTAAATAAACCATCTCGGACAAACATTTTTTTTTTTTTTATTTTTTTTATTTTGTTTTTATTTTTTTTTCGACGAAAACACAGTAGCCTATAGGTTTTTTTGCAAATGTTTGATGATTAGAATCTGAACTTATTTATATATTCTGCTAGATGCAATCCTCATTGTTATTGTACATTGTTTAAATTAAAAAAAATAATTATACGATTCATGACATTTTAATAATTAAATTTGAACTAATTTATAAATTTTGCTTGATACAATCATTATTGTTATTGTACATTGTTCACATAAAAAAAAATTATAATTATTTTTCCCCCACTGTTTACCAGTTACCGCAATTGTCTCTCCTTAACAAGCATGCAAGTTGACTCCCTTGCCGGCTTTAAACACCATTATTTCTAAACAAGATAGAATAACAACTCCATGGAATAACTTGATCTAGAGAAATTCGATGCTGTTTTTTTTACCTTTTATCTTATTTGCATTATCTTCCCACGCGAGTTTGTCCAAGGGCAACAACTCCACCGGGCTGTACATTTCATTAACGAGTTATCTGTCGCTAGGCGGATTAAGCTTGTGCGGAAACCGACTCGCCGGAAACGGAATGCAGTCCCGTTAACTTGTATGTGCCAATGATGTTATGCACGTCTAGGAACTATGTGAAGATATGTGTTGCGGGTAGTCCATAGTGTCATTATTAAGACATTTCACATTATTTCTAGTATACGATGTATTTTAAAATGTATCTAATTTTGTAAAACTTGGTACTTTAAAAAAAAAGCTTTCAAAATCACACTATTTTTTTTTTAAATTTCCGAACTTCCGTTCCGAGAGTACACCGTTTAGCTTATATGTGTGGGCTTAGACTAGTATCTTCTTGCGTGCACTTTCCCTTTTTGTGGTCTCGCTAAGTACCGGCTGAATGGGGATAACCATTAAACACCGGATTATTCTACACACGCTGTCGTTAGGTGTCGGACGTAAATCCTTTGAATAATCCTATTGACCATGGCCACGGCGTTATATGCCGTGGTCACAGAAATAAATTAACTGTTCTTAGGTTATTATAATGACCGGTATGTACTTGAGAGTGTGATATTTACTGTAGCTGTACATTTTAGAACACGTGGCGAAGCATGTTTTATTTCTGCTACTTCTTTTTCAGGTATATATATATATATATATATATATATATATATATATATATATATATATATAAGCAAATTGGATTCTGTATGTCAATCACATCCTGAATTAGATCGGGTATTTACAGAGGAATTTGCTCTGGTGGGCTACTAAAATACAATCATGTGACCGAAAAATGACCACGGCTGACCGTGGCCTTATATAAACTATACATTTTTTAAAGTGCTTGAATTAGATCGACCACTTGCAGATGCGACATTAATTGGGTCAGGAAATAGCTCTGGTCCCGTTGTCCCCTATAAAAATAACAGATTCTCAGAAATTTGATAATAAGTTGTTGAAAACTGACCATCTACTTAGCCGCACAATTTTACCTATTAAAGATTTGTCTACCTGAATTGTGGGCGTTGTCGCGTGATCCTAGTCTACATGACAACATTTGGCCGCATTAAAAACACTGTGGGATAATTTTCTAGAACAGCGTTATCGCCCCTGTAGCAACTTATAAGAAAAATGTTCATGCCGAGAACCTAGCCATGTTTTCCATCGCTTATCTTTCCCTACACGTACAGGGCTCCCAAAGGGGATGTAACTCTTCCTTGTTATGACGTAACTTCGCACCGCTTTAGAATTGCTTCCCTTTTACTCCCTATCTGCCGTAATTCAATTAAAAATGCTGTAGTAAAAACTAAATTGCTTCATGTCAGTTGTTTTTTTTTTTGACAAAGTTGTATTTAGAAAATGGCATAGGCGTAATAAATATCAAATAGAGCGTGTGTTAATTTTTTTTTCAAAAAAAAAAAACAACTAATCTAATTACTGAAATTAGAACCAAATCGTATGTTGCAAAGCTTAAAAATATTTTTTTTAAAGAAAAAAAGAATTTTGAAGCGAAAAAGTCTTACAAACTTGAGGTACGGCTTTTGTTTCAAGTTCAATTTGAGAAATAACAATTCTTTTTGTTTCCTATTCACGTGGTTTTTAGCAATGTAGTTTGATCCTTCTTTTTGATCACCTTTTCTATATTTAGCAGAAGTTCCTGTTTATGTCGTGATTTTAATGTAATTCAATTAGATAAATTTGGCCAGTGTTTCTTTCAGGAATCTCTTCAGGGGTCTACCCCCACCTCCCCCGAACGAAATGAAATTGACTTCGAAAATATATACTTTTAACAGTGCCCGTCCCCCGGGTAAAAACACTGTATTTGGCGGATTCCGCCTTACTAGTTTAACACCTTGTTAATTGTAAGGTAAAAGACCCACGGGAAAATATAAATGTTCTAAATACAATTTATGTTTTATATTATTTTAAAAGTTAATTAACTGATCAGCCTGGTTATTCGTCGAACCTGTGGTCAGTCATGTTGTTGTTATTGTTAGGCTGACTTATGATAAATTGTTCAGTTGTTATTGTTTTTCTGACTGCGTTTATTGTTATTGTTAGGCTGACTTATGATAAATTGTTCAGTTGTTATTGTTTTTCTGACTGCGTTTATTGTTATTGTTAGGCTGACTTATGATAAATGGTTCAGTAGTTATTGTTTTTCTGACTGCGTTTATTGTTATTGTTAGGCTGACTTACGATAAATGGTTCAGTTGTTATTGTTTTTCTGACTTCGTTTATTGTTATTGTTAGGCTGACTTATGATAAATAGTTCGGTTGTTATGGTTTTTCTGACTGTGGGCAATAATTTTATTGTTATTGTTTTGCTGATATTCTGCCAATTATTGCTTGGTTTTTATTTACATGACCTGTGGTTAGTACGTTCATTGTTATTGTTTTGCTTATCTTCAGCCATTCATTGTATAGTTTTCATTTACCCGACCTTTGGCCCGGTATTTTTAAATAAACATTTGTCTGCTTTATATTTTTCGACAACGGTCACGCCTCTGTTCCCTAGCTAATCTAAGCTAATCTGAGCTACAATAACAACGCTCTCATTTCATGGTTTATGCATGTCTGTATGCCAGCTCACAACATATAGATCTGTCCCTGGTATCGCATTATGCAACGATAGCCTGATTTTTGTTTGGCGTCTTGTCATAGAAGTTATTCAATCGCTTCTGCAATCATAGCCTTTGTGTCTAGTTTGTTTGGCGTATTATCATAGAAGTCATTCAATCAATTCTGCAATCATAGCTTTTGTGTCTAGTTTTGTTTGGCGTATTATCATAGAAGTAATTCAGTCGATTCTGCAATCATAGCCTTTGTGTCTAGATTTGTTTGGCGTATTATCATAGAAGTAATTCAATCGATTCTGCAATCATAGCCTTTGTGTCTAGATTTGTTTGGCGTATTATCATAGGAGTTATTTGAACGATTTGTCTTTTATTTTTCTATTATACGGTTCAGAGATGGTCATAAGGTATCTGACCCACCCCACCCCAAAACTACCGGCACGGATCAATATGACGTAAATTCTTCAATGTTTTATAAAGCGTTCATTCTTGTTTATGTAAACAAATGGGGTTGTGTGTCATCGTTCCATTTAATGCACGTCAAAGTTTTTAGCGAAAAGAATTTCCAAATTTTAATGTATCAAAACAAGCTGTGTTGTTTTTCCTAGTCTATGTTGTTGTGTGCATTAGCAAGTTGTATTTACTGTTGTCTTGTGCTTTAAGGGTTTATTTGCTCCTGTCTTGTGCTGAATGCGCCGTACAGTTGAGACATTACATGGCTCAAGTATTTCTGTAAGGACAGACCGTGATGAGGCACAAGACACCCAACCAACAGACAGCAGATTCATCTAAGTACTATCTCTCTCTCTCTCTTTAGAACTGGGAGTAGACACATACTTTTTCCCTTATACAAAATGCCACTTGTATTTTATATCTGCTCGACGCTTGTTTGTGCAGTCAATCAAAGATTGAACAAATGTGCATCTACTACGCGAAATGCTGGGAGAAGGGTAAGCAGACTGATAAGGAATGAAAATATTTCGTTTAAAGAAGTGGGGGCTAATTGTAGTAAAGGGGTCTACGACAAATTCCCGAAAGACACTTGCCTGAATGCAGTTTGCCCGAAGGCCGATTTCCCAAATGGACACTTGCCCGGATGCGACAAATGCCCGAATGGACACTTGCCCGAATGCGACAAATGCCCGAATGGACACTTTCCCGAATGCGACAAATGCCCGAATGGACACTTGCCCGAATGCGACAAATGCCCAAATGGACACTTGCCCGAATGCGACAAATGCCCGAATGGACACTTGCCCGAATGGGACAAATGCCCGAATGGGACAAATGCCCGAATGGACACTTGCCCGAATGCCACTTGCCCGAAGGCCGTTTGCCTGAAAAATTTTAACATTTATATACTACCAAATATCATTCGTAATGAATTTAAATTTGAAATGTTGCTAAACAAAGCATATTTACGCAAAAAGAAAGAAAATAAATAATATTGTTTTATTATTTTACCCCTCAGACAATCTTAATTAATTTGTATTTGCTGTATAAAGTGTAGAAACATACTTTCTCTTTCATCTATGAAATAAGGCAAAAATACCATTTTCATAAATCTGAGGATTTTAAAATGAATTTTGCTTTCTTTATTAAGTAATCGCTTTAATTTGTCGCATTCGGGCAAGTGTCCATTCGGGAAATCGGCCTTCGGGCAAACGGCATTCGGGCAAGTGTCTTTCGGGAAAACGTCCATCTCCCGTAATAAAGGCATCGACTAATTGCATATGTGTAAGATAGTTAGTGTGATGACGCAAGATTACGTCAGACATGTTTAGCAGATATAGGTTAGCAGAAACAGACTATCTATAGGCCTAGTTGGTTGGTCAGATAGAGGCCAATGGGCGCACAGGGCGGACCGGTCACGTGGGACGGTCAGCTGACCACTGAGGCGTGGGTCAGTAGAGCGATAGGCCAGGGTTGTTAGGTAGCGGTCAGAGACGGCCGAGGAATGTAGACAGTTAAGAGATCATGATTAGCTAGCGAGGGCAGAAGGTGTTAGGAAGCGGTTAGAGACGGTCGTAATATGTAGAATGTAGAGAACAGTTAGTGTTAGGATTGGTCATGGGAGTGCGTAGTAGTAGGTAGCATGTGATATGAACAGTCAGTAGTAGAAGTAAATAGTACAGTGTAGATCAGTTAGGTAGAAACTTGAACATATATATCATTTTAATAAAGAACAATTATAGTTGAACTTGAACTGTGTGTTGTTGGATCCATTCGTTACCGCGCCTTCATAAAAATCCCCACCCTCACATCTGGTGGAGCGCGGGTCGAGTGAGGGAAAGAACGCATATCAGCTATTCATGACGGAGTACGACTGGTGTGCGGCTTTCTTCAACTCAACACAACAGCGGGTTTCTTCAACCGGAACGAGTTTGGATTAACAACACAAGGAAACAGTCTACATGTCCAAAAGATAAGTACCTTCCAAAATTTTTTTAAACGTTTGGGTTTAGACTCGTGCTGGATATTTGGTACCAGCGGTTTTTCTGCCTCTTTCTTATCTGTTTCTTCAACCACACTACCCTTAAAAATGCCTCCATTGTACGAAGTGGGCACTAAAACTGAGCTCAAGTCAGGCCTAGAAGAGTCAGGTAGAATTGATGACTTGTTGCTATACACAAATGTTCAGAATACAGTTAAAATGGAACACAAAACAAGAACTATTGAGGATCCAGATATTCTGGATGAATTGATTATTAGGCTTGGACAATACACGACAACAGAAAATCGAGACTGGTTATTAACTGTTAAAGAATTTGACGTAAAAACTCTAGATGATCCAGATGCTATGGAAGATTTGATCAATAGAATTGTAGATTACAAGGTATTCGGAGATCCAGATTCCTTGTTGACTGAAGAAGAATATGATGCAAAGATAGATGCCGAGTTAGCAGAGAAACAAAGAGAAGCAGAAACATATATTGCCGGACTTAAAGAAGAAACAGAAAGAATTCGTAAAGAAAGAGAAAAATTGAGAGAACTTTGCCAAGCCAAACAAGAAACGGTGCAAAGTTTAGATACTAATAATAACAACCAGACAGCTGAAACAACATTTTACTATTCCTACGACTCAGATTCAGATGACACGTTCAGTGAAGCAAGCGAAATACCTACTACAAAAAGTGAAACACCACATAGGCCTACACTCCAAAAACATAATACGGCAAATCACACCATTCAGATTAACTACAGTCAACAAAAACACAAGTACAGTGTCAGATGCTACTATTGTAATAGAACAGGCCACAAACAAATAAATTGCAGAATACGATATTATGATAGACGCCAACAAGATGCACAACGCAACAGACCAAAATATAGACAGATTAATAGAATAGCATTTATGTCATCGTTTACAGAAGCCAGTAAAAGAACAGACACATTTACGTCAAAAATTAATAACAGATACGCCACAGCAATTAGGGATACACACTGCTCCACAGTGGCAGTACGTAACACATTCGTACAACACCACCAATTCACAGGCAGAACACAACTTGTTCACAGTTCAAGAGGCAGCACATATGTTTGGCCAACAGCTATAGTCACCATAGCCACACCCTCAGCGTGTAAAACAGTTGAAGCAGTTGTTTTCAAAAACGGGCCATACGATATGATATTAGGCAACATTACAGGAGTGAAGCAATTTAATGTAGAATTTATGAGCCACAAGCAACAAATAAACAAGCAGCCCAGTATTCGAGACAACGGAAAAGTAGACGAATTGCAATTCAAAACGGACAAGTTGATAGAAAAAGTTAACGAGGTTATTGAAGATCATTCTAAAAAGACTACTGAGATTGGTGCAGTTGTTCTTAACTTAAGACTGCAGAACGACACACTCAGTAACAGATTGCTGAGATTAGAGAAATCAGTTAACAAGGAACCAGAGGATTATATAACAAAGAATTTGATAGCAGAAAAAGAGTACGGTTACTCCTGGTCAACCTTAAACCAGATGATCCCATCAACACACCTACACAAACACAAGTATAGTAATCATAGACCATGTGAAAGCTCACAACACAATTGTCCACACCGAGCCCCGCCCTATCGGTCCTAGTGTGGTATATTAAGGCCTGGATAGAATTTGACCCGGAACGCCCCCATACATGATTTTGAACAACGGACAAAAGTGAAGTCAAGTGGAGTTTTTTTTTGTTAATCTAAGTCGTCGAGGAAATCGGCGTGAAGTAAAAGTCAGAACTGAAGTCAAAGAAGTTATTTGAAGTCAGTCAAGTCAGTCAATGTTGTTAAAGTCGTAGTTGAGGTCATAGTGACGTAGTTGAAGTCATGTTGCAGTCAAAGAAAAGTATTTGAAGTTATATTAAAGTCGTTGAGGTCATAGTGAAGAAGTGAAATCGTCGAAGTTATAGTGAAGTCTTTGAAATCAAAGTGATGTCGTTAAAGTCTTTGAAGTCAAAGTTAAAGTCTTTGAAGTCATATTGAAGTTGTTGATGTCAAAGTGAAGTCTTTGAAGTCATATTGAAGTCGCTGAAGTCAAGGAAAAGTCTTTGAAGTCAAAGTGAAGACGTTTAAGTCGTCGAAGTTTAAGTCAGTCAGTGAAGTCCTTAAAGTTGAATTGAAGTCGAAGTCAGTCAGAGGTCTATGAAGTCAGTCGATTTAGTTGTCGCAGTGAAGAGAATTTAGTCGTCAAAGAGAATTTAGTCGTCAAGGAAATTAGTCGTCATGTGAAGTCAGTCGTCAGAGGAAATCAGTCGGCAAAGTGGAATCAGTCGTTAAATTGAAGTCAGTCGAGTTACTGAAGTCAAAGTGAAATAAGCCAAGTTACTGAAGTCAAAAGTGAAGTCAGTCATTAAGTCAAGCCAGCCAGTTTTTTGTCAGAAGTCAGATAGTGAGAGCTGCTCCACTATATGATCACGTGTTGAAATGACACGATACACACTCACATGTCTATTCTTTTTGTGAAGCTATTTCTAAGCTCTAGTAGTGTTTACGTCTATTGAGTTTATTAGGCTTTACAGATTGTTGTTAGATTAGAGTGTACTGATATTTTATTTGGTTATGTTGTAATGTTATTTTTTAATGTTTGTTATACTGCCAGACAAATGTTCAGCACGTTTAAATTTGGGATTGAGGTTTTTTTTTAATGGAAGGTACCTCTGTCTGAATACTTGTCTGCGCGGGCACTAAATTGGTCACGTAAAACCATTGCTCATGGTCTCGTAATACAATTTCAGACCCATTAACCTACACAGAATGAGACGAGATGAAGCAGACACTTCAAAGAGTGCCGCCACCTGAAGCCATGATTACGTTGAATTACCTGGACAGCGAACAGCCCTGCCGAACGGAGAATTGCCCTGGTCAAGACAGCGGACGCATCGCCACCGCTTCGCCCCACCTTGGGGTTGAATAACAGACCGCCAGCTACGTACACCTACGTCGGCACATACAAAGGGTAGAAGACCCATCGTCCAAGTTCCCAGCGTCGGAACGTTACGTCATTGTTCGCCACCGCATCAGACAGCTCCAGTTCATCGTATAACCACTCTACGTGGACGTCTCAACCAGCGTTGAGTTTGTTGCGTCATCACATTGACCAACGAAAGTTACGCCTACACCCGCCTCACGGGAATTTACATCAAAACTCGCCACAACCCACCCACCACAGAGGAACGCCAGCAATTACATAACACTTACACATACACTTACACTGCTCGCAGAGCCGTTCAACCAGTTACACATTACCACTAAGATTGGCTCAAGGCCAGTACACGGCAACCTAGCCAGAACTGAGTTACACATGATTGAATTCACACATACCATGAAACATAGACATACATTATCAAGCAGAGACACCACAGACGTCAGGATACCTACACAAGAACTAGAACAATGACATTTTTTTTTTTTCTCAAGAACACAGACACAAGAGTTTATGTTTTTGTAAACAGTGCTGTCCCATTTTTTATTGATTTATATGATTGATGTTAGGGATAGAATAGAGTAGTAAGATAGATAGTTGTTGATGTATTAGATTAGTAGCAGACGCTGAAAAATATAATTTGTCAGCTACAGAAAGGGAGGGAGATATGTGATGACGCAAGATTACGTCAGACATGTTTAGCAGATATAGGTTAGCAGAAACAGACTATCTATAGGCCTAGTTGGTTGGTCAGATAGAGGCCAATGGGCGCACAGGGCGGACCGGTCACGTGGGACGGTCAGCTGACCACTGAGGCGTGGGTCAGTAGAGCGATAGGCCAGGGTTGTTAGGTAGCGGTCAGAGACGGCCGAGGAATGTAGACAGTTAAGAGATCATGATTAGCTAGCGAGGGCAGAAGGTGTTAGGAAGCGGTTAGAGACGGTCGTAATATGTAGAATGTAGAGAACAGTTAGTGTTAGGATTGGTCATGGGAGTGCGTAGTAGTAGGTAGCATGTGATATGAACAGTCAGTAGTAGAAGTAAATAGTACAGTGTAGATCAGTTAGGTAGAAACTTGAACATATATATCATTTTAATAAAGAACAATTATAGTTGAACTTGAACTGTGTGTTGTTGGATCCATTCGTTACCGCCTCTTCATAAAAATCCCCACCCTCACAGTTAGACGTCGTCCTTCAACAAAGGCCTCTTTTTAAAACACATGGGGCATTGGTCTTAAAAATTGGGGCATTGGACTGAGACGGTAGGTCATTGATGTCACAGCGTGGGCATAGGTCTGAGACTGTGGACCAGCCGGACACATAATGACCTTTTACTTAGCAGCATCTCACCGCTCGCCACAGCAACAGATTTAATCTAGTGTAAATGAATCGACCTGGCGTATTGTCACAAATAATTTAACTGTACCCCCTTACACCAATTCTAATGCCATATTTCATACAAAAAATATAAATTGGCTGTGAGAGCTATCAATATGATGTAAAAAAATAAAATCACTGCTGGATTTTTTCAATTTCATCTTCTTGATTGAAGAAAAAGAAATATCAGATGGAATGCGACATCTAACGTATGACTGGGTAAAGTAAAGTTTCCCTTTCAAACCTGACGGTCTATGGGGCAAGTGAAGTAGAGTTCACTTGTTTCTGTGACCTCAGCATATGAAGAGATAGTGTGGTCAGCACTATGCCCAGCCGCCTTTACTTTCCTTAACGTGAGTTAGGTACCCATCAGAGTTGGGTGGACTCAGGGACGGTCTACTGACTTGAACCCGGATTCGAACTCGAGACTAACGGGTTAGCAGTCCAGCTCTCTACCGCTAGACCACTCCATTCCTGTATGACTGGGTTCTAGAACCTGATTCTCCCAATGTTTCCTCCCCAGTGTGGTCATCATGATGCTGCAGTACTTCGTCCCTCTAGCGGTCATCACCGTGACCAACACACACATAGGCTACATTGTCTGATGTTTCCTCCCCAGTGTGGTCATCATGATGCTGCAGTACTTCGTCCCTCTAGCGGTCATCACAGTGACCAACACACACATAGGCTACATTGTCTGATGTTTCCTCCCCAGTGTGGTCATCATGATGCTGCAGTACTTCGTCCCTCTAGCGGTCATCACCGTGACCAACACACACATAGGCTACATTGTCTGATGTTTCCTCCCCAGTGTGGTCATCATGATGCTGCAGTACTTCGTCCCTCTAGCGGTCATCACAGTGACCAACACACACATAGGCTACATTGTCTGATGTTTCCTCCCCAGTGTGGTCATCATGATGCTCCAGTACTTCGTCCCTCTAGCGGTCATCACAGTGACCAACACCCACATAGGCTACATTGTCTGGATTAAGAAGACACCGGGAGAGGCAGAGGAGGACAGAGATCGTAGGATGGCGGCCTCTAAACGGAGGGTAATGTCTGTGTCTGTTTGCTTGTCTGTGTCTGTGTGCTTGTCTGTGTTTGTGTACTTGTCTGTGTCTGTGTGCTTGTCTGTGTCTGTGTTTGCGTGCTTGTCTGTGTCTTTGGCAGTGTCTTTGTCTGTGTCTCTGCCTTTGACTGTGCTTTTGTCTGTCTTTGTCTGTGTTTTTGTGTTTTTGTGTTTTTGTTTTTGTGTTTCCTGTATTTCCACGTGTGTCTATAAGTATAAATATATGCGTGTTTGTTTATTAGTGTGTATGTGTGCGTCTCTTTGTATGAGAATGCATGTGTATCTGTATGTCTAAGAGCGTCTTCCTCTTTGCATGCCTAAATTTGTTTTTTTCATGTATGTTTACATGTTCATGTGTATGTATGAGTATGTGTGTTCTTCTATTTGGATCTCTATGTGTCTGTTTAATAGTTTGTCTATTGAGTTCTTTCTTTTTCGCTACTATTTATGTGTGTGTGTGTGTGTTTGTCTGTGTCGTTTGCCTATTTGACTGTATATTAAGTTGTCTCTGACAGTGTGTCTCATGTGTGTCACCTTTGTGTGTCACCTTTGTGTGTCACCTTTGCGTGTCACCTTTGTATGTCACCTTTGTGTGCCACCTTTGTGTATCACCTTTGTGTGTCACCTTTGTGTGCCATATTTGTGTGTCACCATTGTGTGTCACCTTTGTGTGCCACATTTGTGTGTCACCTTTGTGTGTCACCTTTGTGTGCCACCTTTGTGTATCACCTTTGTGTGTCACCTTTGTGTGTCACCTTTGTGTGTCACCTTTGTGTGTCACCTTTGTGTGTCACCTTTGTGTGTCACCTGTGTGTGTCACCTGTGTGTGTCACCTTTGTGTGTCACCTTTGTGTGTCACATGTGTGTGTCACCTTTGTGTGTCATCTGTGTGTGTCACCTGAGTGTGTCACCTGTGTGTGTCACCTTTGTGTGTCACCTTTGTGTGTCACCTTTGTGTGTCACCTTTGCGTGTCACCTTTGTGTGTCACCTTTGTGTGTCACCTTTGTGTGTCACCTTTGTGTGCCACCTTTGTGTGTCACCTTTGTGTGTCACCTTTGTGTGTCATCTTTGTGTGTCACCTTTGTGTGTCACCTTTGTGTGCCACCTTTGTGTGTCACCTTTGTGTGTTACCTTTGTGTACTCAAAGTACAAAACAGTTTGACCCCTGACGAACCAACTCAATAGACTTTGTTGTTTGTTGGATATCCATCTCCCATCATTTGACATCCATCTCCCATTGTTAGATATCCATCTCCCATTGTTGGATATCCATCTCTCATTGTTAGATATCCATCTCCCATTGTTAGATATCCATCTTCTATTGTTAGATATCCATCTCCCATTGTTAGGTATCCATCTTCTATTGTTTGATATCCATCTCCCATTGTTGGATATCCATCTCCCATTGTTTGATATCCATCTCCCATTGTTAGTTACCCTTCTCCCATTGTTAGATATCCATCTCATATTGTTGGACATCCATCTCTCATTGTTAGTTATCCATCTCTCATTGTTAGATATCCAACTCCCATTGTTAGATATCCATCTTCTATTGTTAGATATCCATCTCCCAATGTTAGATATGCATCTTCTATTGTTTGATATCCATCTCCCATTGTTTGATATCCATCTCCCATTGTTAGTTACCCTTCTCCCATTGTTAGATATCCATCTCCTATTGTTGCACATCCATCTCCCACTGTTGGACATCCATCTCCTATAATCGACTCGTGTCACTTGTCCCACCACACGACACGGCTAGGCAGACGTGAGCCTGGCCGTCTGCTAGCAAACACAGCAGAGACAAGAACCCTACCATTACGGCCAATTTAGGATTGGCAAATGAGAAATTTTTCTGTCGTGTATAGAAAAAAAATAGAAAACAGCCCAAAAAACAAATGGAGAATTGACAAGTCTGCACTTTTCACGTTATACTTAGGATCGTTGTTTTTACATTCCTATGAGAATTCCTATGAGAATTGTTGACCGTATAAGTTGCTATCTTCATACAAGTCCTAAGTCTAAATGTAGCGTGGCGCATTATATCGTGTGCAGCATAGATCGGGCGGGTGGGTAGGGGGTGCGACTTTCATTACTCTCCCAAAAGTATTAAAATAATAGAAAGCTGCAAGTTAAAATGTATTTTAACAAAAGTTAAACCTGTTTTAGTGACTTATTATCCTGTATAGAATTGTATTAGACATGATGAGGTGTTTACTTAATTTAATGTAAACACTTTTAATAGAAGAGAGTCTGACCCCTCTCCAACCGAGGTAGACTGTAGACATATCACATTCTTGGGTACCAAATTGATTAATAAAAATCATGAAGAACACTAACCGACCACTACTATCAAATGTATGTGAAAGACTTTTAAATTTTACTATTAGCACATATTGTTAAAGGTTTAAATAATGTGTTAATTTATAGTAAATAAAAAAGGTAGCCAAAATTAATTTTAAAAAAACATAGAATTTGATTTAAAATAATATTATGTTTAAGATAATTGTAAATTATATTTTAATTAGTGTTAATATGAGATATAAATGCACACAAGTTACAAATACTCAAATATCGTGTACATTCTTGGAAATTGTCTCCCTGGTAAGTAGACAAACTAGCTGTGGTCAGTTTTGTCCCCTTAATGGATTTGTTTATTAACCGGTCACTATTTATTCCTAAGATATGACTGCTACGTTTGCACAAAGAATCATGCGCTTTTGTCGACGACTTTGTTTTTAATATACAAGGTGTGTGTCGCTAGAGGTCAGTTTTCAACTCTTCACTAGGTCGTTGAACGAGATCGATAATCTGACCTGCATTCTGGTCACGGCGCTGAATTGTACTCACCTGAAAGTGCCCAGACAGTACTAGGGAAAACCTACCTTCTGTACAGAGTTGCATTATCGTACAAACATAGACAAAGTTTACATACACCACCATTTCAATTTAAGCAAATTGTGACCTTTGCCTTCCAGATGTAATCGAATTTCGAAAACAAATCTGTAACTGCTTTTAAACATTATGTATATTTTCATATTTAATAGTTTACCCGTTGTTTCATACAATCATCAATATCTAGCTTAGACTTTTTACTAAACATACCTTCACTCTGCATAAAATAAACAAAAAACAAAAAAAAAGCCCCAAAAAAAAAAAACAAAAAAACTTTATAATAAGCTTTCACATGCACTGACAATAAAATAAAACAAATTCACTTTCTTTGTTTTATTTTCTAGTTTTTTTTTAGTAACTACGAATTTTAAAAATTAATATAGTAATTCGATATATTATTAGTTTTAAAAATAGCAGGCTTACTTAATTTTTCGCCTTCAGTTAGCTCTTAATGTAGTCGACAATTCATACAACTAAGATATATTTAAAAGATATATTTATATCTAAAAGACAATTTAACTGCCCATTGGAAGTGAGATATCGACTCTATCCAAGACGCACAGTTCCCAACCGTATGGTAGTACGTAATCTTGCAATCTCCCATTTTGTCTACAAAATGTTTATTTAAATTCAAATGACTAATTTAATTTCTAATTAGATTAAATTTAGATACTCTTGCATTGTCATCAAAGACGAACTTGTCTTGAAAGTAAAAACGAAATCGCTGCATGTAGAGTAGGCTAGTATTGAGTCGCAAGATACGCCACATACTCACAAACAGAACTTGTGAATTAAATAAAAATTGATCTAAAAAAGAACAACATAAACTCATCTATACTGTGCTGATATAGGCTCTCAGATCTACACTATAGTGACACCCCCGGTTTTCACAAATCGCTTTTATTTTTTACTGCTAGCAAATCTCGTCAAGCAATCGTCTAAGTGAGCAGTGTTTGCGGAGCGCTATTTGCGCGGCTGTCTCATTTCCCTGAGCCGGGCCTGCTGAGGGGTCGAGGCAGAAGTCAATGGAACTTCAAACATGACTGGACTGTTTGCTGGACGGCCCCACCCCCTCCCCTTCACCTTAAATAAAGACTGAGCTCGATTGCATAACCACTTTCTTGTTCAAAGTTCCATTGCCACATGTATTAAAGCATCGATTTCATTAGATCTACATGCTCGGGTGAATATAGGCGTTGAGATTATTATTGTAAAGTTATTCATACATATATATATATATATATATATATATATATATATATATATATATATATATATATATATATATAATATATATATATATATATATATATATAAATATATATATATATATATATAAATATATATATATATATATATATATATATATATATATATATATATATATATATATATATATATATATATATATATATATATATATATATCCAGTTAAACTAGATGCACTCAATAGAAAACGAGTTAATATCCTACAGTCTGGTTTGGAGACGCTATAAATGGTAATAATTTAGATATCAATTTCTTTGGAGGGGATGATCGATTTCATAGCACCTTTTCAAACCTGGCAAATGATTCAAGTCGGTAATCAGCGAGCTAAATCGTTATAAATCCAATATAAGGATTCACAGTAAACCTCAGACGGTTTTAAAAGAATGTTGTTGCGGCGAATGGATAAGAATTGTAGGTGTGTTAAATTCATGAGAAAATTAGAGATGGGAGTTGATACATTCGTGGAATGTGGGTATAGGAGAATATCCATGGGCATAATGGGGAAGGCTTGGCATGGATCATGGGGATGGCATAGGATTGAGGGTAGAGTGGAGTGTTGGTGGATTAGGGGGGGGGGGAGTAGTGAATGAGAATGAGGGGGTATATCATTGTGATCTTCTCTTATTAATAAAACAGATAGTGTTAGTTACCTCACAAGATAAAGACAGTTACAAATACTTTGGACGTTTCGACCTAAGGTCTTCGTTAGCACGCAAAAGTGTGATCTTCTCGAGACTGATTGTTGCCACAACATGTAGACTGGTTCTGTTTAGTATTAAAATTTTAATATCTTTTTAATTTTTTCATCTTTTTTTATTTGTCTCTCTCTACCAACAGCTCGTAAAGATGATCATCATCGTCGTGGTCATCTACGCCGTCTGCTGGCTCCCCCTCCACGTCATCACGCTGGTGGGCGACCACAACCCCGTCATCTACAACGCCCCCTACATGAACGTCGTCTGGCTGTGCGCCCATTGGCTGGCCATGTCCCACTCCTGCTATAATCCCATCGTCTACTTCTCCCTCAACGCCACCTTCCGCCGCAACCTCAAGCGCATGACGACAATTTGTCGCCTCAACCAAAAACGTCTTCGCCAACATTTATCCATGAGAACCGGCAAAAGCGATATCTGGGACAGGGAAACTGAAATCTACGGAAGTGCTGACTCCATCCGGTCAAAGTTCAGCGCCGGGAGTCTGCATTCTTCCAGTAACAGAGTCGTGATGCACGTCGACTCGTTCGAAGAATGGAAGTCTCTGAACAAGGCCAAGAAAGTCAAAGGAGTCACAAATGATATGTATTTGTGAGCGGAGCGACACATAAAGCCTTAAAGACTTGTCTATAGAATCAGCATCTGTTGGCTTGGTGTGTCTTCAACAAATTTAACCAACAGACAAGTCAGGGGCGTAGCGAGGGGGGGGGGGTGCGGACCGCACCGGGTGACACCATTTAGGGGGGGGGGGGGTTGACACCAAGGCAAAAAATAGCTAAATATATAGAGAAAAACTTGAGAGGGGGGGGGGTGCAAATCGAAAGTATAAAGGGGGGTGGGAGGGGGGGTGCAAATCGAAAATTTGAAAGTTTGTCCCCAGGAAGGGTCGCTATGCCTCTAGGGGGTGATACTATTAAGTGCCGCACCGGGTGATACCCGACCTCGCTACGCCACTGAGACAAGTAACTAAACATTACAGCTCATGCTAAACACATTCCTAATGATACATTTTATAAATTATATATATGTATATATATATATGTATATATATATATGTATATATATATATATATATATATATATATATATATATATATATATATATATATATATATATATATATATGTAAGTATAAATACATGAAAATGAATTTTGAATCACCCCATGACCAATTGCTCGATTTAAAAGTATATATATATATATATATATATATATATATATATATATATATATATATATATACATGAATAAGGATGTATAAATGTAACTATTTCCCTTTGTGTGCTACCCAAAGCCTATGTGAACCGTTATAAATGTATAATGTTACTTACCATATCTATGCCTGTTAGTAATTCCCTGTTTCATGTACATTACCTATTGCGGGTGATACTATAACAACTGTGAATGTTAAAACTGCTACGTCACGTGATCATGCTGATGACGTCACCAGCGGATATCTGGCACTTCTCGTGTTGACTGTGAAAAAAATGACCAATAAATTATGATTCTGCCCACTGTTTATTTTGTTTCATGAGTTGTTAGTTGCAAGCAAGTTCGCTAATTTTAATTTACATTTAATTTTTTACTCTGCAGTCACCTTTTTTTAGACTACGTTTTCTGGAAATGTGGTCTTCATATATGCGACTATTATGCTACAAGTATTTCACTAATTTGCCACGAGCATATCACAAACATGCCACTGGCATGCCAACAACATACCACTGACATGCCACTGATATGCCACTAACATGCCACTAACATGCAACTGACATGCCACTGACATGCCATTAATTGCTCAAATTAATGAAGATAGTCAAAACTACACTTCTTTGAACTTGGGTAAAACGCAACATCAGTTTTCCTATCCCTTAAAAAGATCATACACATTTTAAAGAATAAATCAAGCTTTATGATGTTTTCAGAATAAAAGAAATTGATGTTGCGAAGAGCCATGACTGGGAAAGATGAATGTAATTAACACAATCATATTATTGAATTTAAGGGGCAAAAAAGAACAATAACTTTAAAAAATAATTGCAAATTGTTTTATCAGATCATATTTTGTTGCTCAGTGCTTTCTGTAGGAAGTCATTAAATCATTTTTTTCGTTTCTTGTAGTTTAAGAATACTATAATAGATCTTTTTGTTTAGTTCTATTATATAGGACATATTTCAAATCGTATTTATTTTTATTTACGTGTCTGTTTGCAGATCTCCATTATCGTTAGATATTTTAAGGATTATCTGTTACTGAGATGTTGAATTGGCTGATATTATCGAATTTTACGTAAACACATTTTAATGGAAGTTCCACAAAGTAGATAAGTTCAAACTGAAGCATGCGGCCTAGGTGTCTTGGGAATAAAAGGGAAAAGATGTTGAAGTGGTAAAGACATTGGTAGTGTTGGTGGTGTTGGTGGTGTTGGGTGTGATGTTGGTGGTGATGTTGGTGTTGTTGGTTTTGGGGGTGTTACTATAGTAGAGGTTGGGGGCTGAGAAGATAATAGGTAGGGGTGGGGGAGGCTGGGAATATGTTTACTATGGTAGGGGTTTCAGGTATGACCCTATGTTTAAGTGGCGACCATCATTTGGTGAACTGCGATGTTGTGAAGCATCAGGGATGGTGATTGAATAAAAGCTATATATCTAATAACAATGGTTTACATCAACAAATAAAAGAAACATTGGTGTTGGACTCTTATCTCCCTTCCACAAGCACATGATCAGATAACACATTTTTTATTGAATCAATCAGTTCGTATTACCGTGGCTTGGGCGTGTTTATAAAAGGGCGTTGAACGAACGGAACAACACAATACAAGGTCGCTGATTCCAGCTTAAGAAAGAAGCATGAAATATCTACTAGCTTATTCGAAAAACTTCGAAAAACTAGGATATGTATGCCTACAATAACATTGTTGGGGAACGGCGTGGCCTAGCGGTAAAGCGCTAGAGTGGTGAACCAAAAGTCTCGAGTTCGAATCCGGGTTAAAGTTAGTAGAACGTCCATGTGTCATGGGTACCTAACTCATGTTAGGGAAGGCGGGTGGTCACAGAAACAGATGAGCTCAACTTCACTAGCCCCATGGACTTACTTTAGGACATTTTTAGGGTTTAAAAACCGTGTCTAACATATTTTTTAACATGTCGGAAACTTGTCAAATAGTATTGACTTGGGTATATTTATTTCAGACTGCATTAAAGGTCAACAGACAAAGCGGCAATGTGAAATCTTTTAAAAAATAAAAATTGTAATCTCAGAGACATTTTAGCCATGATTTCTGAAAGCCAGTCACCACTGATTTGTAACTTTTCTGACCTTCCAATTATTTAACAATATCTAACCAGAATATTTGGACATGCTTGGTTTATCACACTTTCTCATCACAACTAGCTTGCCAGATTTCCTTGACCACTTATTCCTTTGGCCTGAACGTATTACATTTTGTGACCGACTATAGACCTATCGACCGTAGTAGTTTTGTGACCATCGATTTGCCATTTTCTGACGACCACTAGACCCAGTGGCTTGATGTATTACCCAACCTCCAATATCTATATCATAATTTCACCCGATCTTTCTTGTACGGAAATGTTCTCTGTGAGGTAGGCCTACACGTAACAACCACGTCTTTGGCCACCATGCAATATTGAATGTCGATTTGATCTAACCACCCACCGTGCTTCCAACTAGCTCAATTTCACCCTCACACATGGGTACGCACGCACGCACACACTTACCCCCCCCCCCCTCCACACACACACATCCCCATATATATATATATATATATATATATATATATATATATATATCGTACATTTATGATAATATCTTCTACCATGGTGGTAATAAAGAAATATTTTTAATTCTATACTGTTTTGATTTGAGTCACTGACATCAATCGCCCGATTCGTATTCCATATGTACGTTAACTGCAGTTGCCGTCATAGCTGATATATTTTCCTGTATAAGCCATTAAGGTTAATTATTAATTACCCGAAATAGAGGTGTCAGAGCGAGTAAACAATACTAATGGCTGGAGTCTTTTTAGGACACGGAAGTTAATATTGTTGTTGTGTTTTTGGTTGTAATGTCGATGGTGTTACTGTTATAGCTGATCAGACCGGCCTACTGTCGATTAAACAACATATTTGGACAAAGCTCACAGCAGGGTTTACTTTAGGCATCCCTTCGCGGGGGGGGCGGGGGTCTCATGCCCCTAACCCCGAATCACGTCTACCGCGCCCTCCCCCCCCCCCTCAAACAAATAGAACATATATGGAAAATAAATTAAAGAAATACTTTTACCCGTGTCCGCCCCCCACCCCCCCCCCCCATCTCCAAGAAAGTTTCAAGTGCCAGTCTCCCCCCTCCCAAGAGAAAAAAACGTCTGAAAGAAACTCTGGCCGATGGCATGTGATAATAATTGAGTAGACCGGATAAAATATATGAGCATAAAGTATTTCGTCTCACTTTACTTAGGTTACCATCATGGGCATAAGTAAACCAACTCAAGTTGAACTTTAAACTTTAATCTCTACGTAAAAACTTAGCATCCAAGTATAACAAGTATCTCCAAACTTAGTTCTAAAGTTTCCTTACAGTTTAGCTAAAATTAACTTTAGAAAGTTTCAGAAATATGGAAAATGCATTATCTCACGGTATAATGGTTTTTTTTCAGTATTCTAAAAAAAATCATATACAACTTAAGAATCTCTTAAAGTTTAAAAAAAATTCTTATTATAAAATTCAACATCAAGTCTTACTTTAATCCTCAATCTAGCAACATCTACGAGCGTAATTCAAAAACTTAATCTCTCTTCCAGAGATTCGATTATTACAAAGATATCTATATACTACTAAAAGTCAAGTTTGTTTACATGTTTGAATATTTATTTGTTTGTTTGCCTGATCGACTATTGTGATATGTTCGACTCTATCTGGAAAGCTGTAAAATAGTATGTAGGTAGAGAATAATTTTTTAATGCAGACAGACTGTTAATCACAAATTTATTTAAAGACGTTAATTAATTTATTGATTTATTCCTACGCAGAATAACCCATTTTTTTTTAAAATGTCAAAACCTTGACTAAACTTTGTGGGAATAGTGACGTCACAGGTTTTTGTTTACTCTTTAGTACAATAAAATGGCGGCGTCTATTGAAGAAAATTGTGTTCCCATTCAAAAGTTTAACGCGTTCTAAATCTAATTTTCTGTCGGTCATAACTTTAACAATACGTCCGTTTGCTGTATTTATTACGTCCCAACACTTATATCAATTTTAAACTGTCTTTTTTCATTTAGTTTTTCAATAAATTTCTCTAGATCTAAAGATCGGCTGTCGAAGGAAAGTTATTTATAGATCTAGATCTAGAATCTAGGTCAAATCAAATCTAATTTTCTGTCGGTCATAACTTTAACAATACGTCCGTTTGCTGTATTTATTACGTTCCAACACTTATATCAATTTTCAACTGTCTTTTTAATTTAGTTTTACGATAAATTTCTCTAGATCTACAATTTGTCCAAGAAAGTTATTTATTTATTTATAGATCTAGATCTAGAATCTAGGTCAAATCAAATATTTATTGATTATAAATACAATCCAAAAAAAAAAGAGACTTAAGCAAACCAGTCGTAGATCTAGAATATAGATAATTCTATTCTATCTAGATTTAGATAATAGTGATTTTCTATATACTAAACTATTTTAGACCTTTATTATTTTATATAAATCTTTTTTTGTATAGCTATGAAATATGCTAATTAGGAAATGCTGGATGCGGGGCCTATTTGCATAATTTAAGATTCATACGCGGCTTCTATACCGCTAAGTGTGCAAAATTATAGACGTAAACTCTAGATATAGCTCAGTCGTAGATCTAAAATATAGATAATTTTCTATCTAGAATTAGATAATAATGATTTTCTATATACTAAACTATTTTAGACCTTTATTATTTTATATAAATCTTTGTTTGGAATATGGTAATTTTGAAATGCTCGCTCCGGGCCTATAAGCGTAGCTAATGATTAGATCTAGATTCTAGGTCTAGCAAGAAAAACTAACATAAGAAGACTTAAGCAAAAGAGTCGTAGAATCTAGACTAGATCTAGATAATTCTATCTAGATCTAGATAATTTCAGACCTTCTTTATTTTATATAAATCTTTGTTTGGCTAATTTAAGATAAAATTTAATTTGAAAGTTACTACCACTAGAGTTAGATCTAGATCTATGCGCGTAAGGAGACTCAAGGTATAGTATAAAACTTCACTTGTAATGTCACGAGTAAATAGCTAACTTGGTAGTGAGGTCGGCTCTCATGTGGGTGACACAGGTTCTAGACCAATTCATCAATGATTTTTTTTTTTCAATTTTTTTTTTTTAGATGTGAATAATAAAGTTGCCTATCTGAACTTGGCAGGATACAGGGCTGGTGAAGTAGAGTTTGTCTGTTTCTTTGTCCTAAGCATATGAAAGGATAGTGTGGTCAGAGACATGCTCGGCTGGAATCGTTTTTTAAACGATAAAAACATGTTGTCTGAGACTTGGCGGGACACTGGGCAGGTGAAGTAGAGTTGAGTAGGTCACCTATGAAGTCAGTATATGAAGGGATAGTCCGAAATCGGTGTTTTCGGTGTTTTTAAAAGATAAAAAACAATTTTTTGAAAGTGGGGTCTGTTTTTTTTTTGACGATAAGTGACACTGCAGTAGCGTAGCGAGGAGGGGGGGGGGGGGCGGGAGGGGAGGCGGGGGGGGGGGGGGGGGGGAAGGGGAGGTGGAGGGAGGTGGAGGGGGGAGGGGGGGGGGAGGGGGGACATATGTTGGGGCGCCAAAATGGTTTGGAAAAATAAATTGAAAGGTTGAGGGGGGTTCAAATCGAAAGTTTGAGTGGGGGGGGGGGGGTGCACATCAAAAGTTTGAGGGGGGGGGGGGTTGAAAATTGAAATCTTGGGAGGGGGGGGTTAAAATCGAAAAGTTTGTCCCCGGGCGCCAGGAAGGGTCGCTATGTCTCTGAGTGACAGACGTGATGTTTTTTGATGGATGACCCCCGAAACCCACAGTTATCCAACGGATGACGGGTATTCTAGTTTTAGTCTAAAAGTGCTCATTTAAAATACACATTTTTATGAATGAATTTCAAAGTGCAACTAAAATTTTAATCAAGCTAATATTGCCGTTAGCTGCACACCCAAAGTACCCACAAGACAATTTCAATCCACGTTTAGCTCGGTAATTAGGATTTACCCAATGGCTTCTGTTGAGGTAAATAAGTAATGTTTATAAATGCATGCTTTTGCTTCGGGTGCAGTCGTGTCACTTTGTTGGGTGTCCGTCGGTACAGTAACTTAGAGTGCCAACCTATAGGCCTATATATATATATATATATATATATATATATATATATATATATATATATATATATATATATATATATATATATACAGTGGCGTAGCGAGGTCGGGAGTCACCCGGTGCGGCACTTAATGGTGTCACCCCCCCCCAGAGGCGTAGCGACCCTTCCCGGGGACAAACTTTCAAGTTTTCGATTTGCAACCCCCCCCCCCCTCAAACTTTCGATTTGCACCCCCCTCAAACTTTTGATTTGCACCCCCCCCCCCCCTCAAGTTTTTCTCTATATATTTTGCTATTTTTTGCCTTGGTGTCACCCCCCTAAATGGTGTCACCCGGTGCGGTCCGCACCCCCCGCCCCCCCCCCCCTCGCTACGCCCCTGTATATATATATATATATATATATATATATATATATATAAATATATATATAAATATATATATATATATATATATATATATATATATATATATATATATATATATATATACTATAAATCAATAAATAAATATAAATATATATATATATATATATATATATATATAAATATATATATATATATATATATATATATATATATATATATATATATATATATATATATATATATATATATATATATATAATATATATATATATATATATATATATATATATATATACATATATATATATGGTTGGTCTAACCGTCACACCTGTAGATTTGCATCACACTGGGAATAGATCAGAGGCGTCGCGAGGTGGGGAAGGGGGATGCGGACCGCACCGGGTGACACCATTTAGGGGGGGGGTGACACCAAGACGAAAAAATGCAAAACATATAGAAGAATGATGCTTTTTGACTGTTCAGTTAATGAATAATTAGAGTTTAAAATTAAAAGTCTGATAACTACACATTAACCATCTCGACAATACATACACACACCCATTATGTATGTAGGGTGGGAGGTGACACCATGAAGTGCCGCACCGGGTGACACCCAACCTAGCGACGCTACTGGCATAGATATGTAGATCTAGATGTAATACAAATAGACAGCACTATTTTTCTGTTATTACGTGGCGCGCTATCTTTTTCATGGTCACCACCACCCCTACCTCGTTCCAATATGCAATTGGCCGTTAATTTATGTTAAATGTTATAGTTAACCCTAACCCATGTAACTGGAAGATCCGTAACTCTAATCAATAATTAATTATTTAATTAAGCATGTAAAATAAGTGAGTAGATTTTAAAAAATATTTTCAACCAGGTGTCACCTTCTAAAAATAGAGCAAAACGGTGTCACTCAGTAGGGTCCGCACCTTCCCCACCCACACATTGTGACGTCACAGTTCGCAGAGTCAAGATCTCATGATTAATTTTCTCCAATCTGTCCTCCAAATCAGGCTCGACTTCTCTTATTATAAGGCCTAGATATCTTGCTATTACCAGACACATATTAAATAAACAAAGCGAAATTATTTAAGTTTTACCGTGCCACGTAACACGAGGACGTGATGACGTCAATAGCACGTGAACAAGACTGTTACCATGGAAACCGAGATAATTAAAAACAACAATTTATGCCCCAAGCCAAAAAAAAAATATGTATCAATAGTTTATTAAAGATGAGGAGTGTAATTCTTTTTTTATTCGATAAAGGTCAAAAGATAAATTTAAACTCATTCTGTTTACTTAAAAAGGCACACGTCCTTTGAAGTTTTTGATAATTACCTTTTAATGTAAAAGTCCATTTAGACATTCATTAAAGAAATTTACGACGTATTTTAAAAAATTGTCCCTCCACATAACACTCTCACGCCGTCAAAATAATTGTTTTTTGGGATCGGCAATAAATAGAAGGGACTGGGTGAACCTCAGTTCGATACAACGAAATGGTGTTACACATCATTCACATCTTAATGTGTGACACAAAGAATGTGTTTTACACATCAATCTCCAACTTCTTCATTCTTAATTGTAAAGTTGAAAGAGATTTCTTCCAACACAATGAAGTATTACGTGTCAACTGGTTATGCGTCATATAGGGCCGTTGAGTCCGATTTCAGCCTGCTTTTCTTTTTGGATTTGTTTCCATAGCCTTTGTCCAGCCAAGAACAAACTACAAGGCAGCAGGTGTTCGATTGTTGGAGTTTTCTCTCGTATATCATTTGGTGCCCCAGATATCCAGCATCAACTGACTGAGGTTTTGTTTTACAAAACCCGTCACGATTTTGCACCACCTACATTTATCCCCGGTTCCCAGAAAGAACCGCAACGGAAAAAAGCGCAACGGAAAAAAGCGCAAATCAAAAAGCGCAACGGAAATAAGCGCACACGGAAAAAAGCGCAAAGAGAAAAAAGCGCACACAGAAAAAAGCGCAAAGAGAAAAAAGCGCAAACGGAAAAAAGCGCAAAGAGAAAAAAGCGCACACAGAAAAAAGCGCAAACAGAAAAAAGCGCAAACGGAAAAAAAGCGCAAAGAGAAAAAAGCGCAATCGGAAAAAAGCGCAAAGAGAAAAAAGCGCAAACAGAAAAAAGCGCAAAGAGAAAAAAGCGCACACAGAAAAAAGCGCAAACAGAAAAAAGCGCAAACGGAAAAAAGCGCAAAGAGAAAAAAAGCGCAAACGGAAAAAAGCGCAAACAGAAAAAAGCGCACACGGAAAAAAGCGCAAACGGAAAAAAGCGCAAACGGAAAAAAGCGCAAACTGAAAAAAGCGCAAACGGAAAAAAGCGCAAACTGAAAAAAGCGCACACAGAAAAAAGCGCAAACAGAAAAAAGCGCAAACGGAAAAAAGCGCAAACGGAAAAAAGCGCAAACAGAAACAGAAAAATGCGCAACCAGAAAAAACACAACGAAAAATGTGCAAAAGAGAAATTTAGCACAAAGACCATATGGACTAGATGACACATTTATACCTGACTGTTAGGGCTTAAAAAAAAGATGTCTAGTACAGTTTACGAAACGTACGAACTTCGCCGATACTTTTTTGGTGGTTAGTTTGGTAAGTATGTAGGCGGGTAGGTGGGTAGGTGGGTAAGTGGGTAAGTGGGTAGGTGGGTAGTTAGGTAGGTAGGTAGGTAGGTGGGTAGGTGGGTAGTAGGTAGGTAGGTAGGTGCGTCATGATGTGAAAAAATATTAAATACAAAATTGTTATTTTGGTGCGAATGAATGTTGTTACGAGAGATATGACGAATGCATGTTTGATGACGCGGATGAAAGAGAGTGAAGTTTTGCCATAGGAACGGGTTGTTAT
This sequence comes from Physella acuta, assembly GCF_028476545.2. Lineage (NCBI taxonomy): Eukaryota > Metazoa > Mollusca > Gastropoda > Physidae > Physella > Physella acuta. Next base: position 201,536 of record NW_026732374.1, on the reverse strand, counting down.
AGTATGCAAGCTAGGTAGTTCGGACTAGGGAGAATGTGAAAGATACTTCGTGTAATGTCGATAGTTTTATGTTTATACGAGAATAGTAGTTGAATAATTATTGACCAAGAAAATAATAGGCATTGTGTAAAGTAATTATCGCCTGTATCGTGGTGATGGGAATGCAGATGGTAGTGGTACGCTTTAAATGGTAGTAGATCACGTGATCAAACACGACACTCTCACAGCAGCCCTAACAGTCATGTATAAATGTGTCATCTAGTCCATATGGTCTTTGTGCTAAATTTCTCTTTTGCACATTTTTCGTTGTGTTTTTTCTGGTTGCGCATTTTTCTGTTTCTGTTTGCTTTTTTTTTCCGTTTGCGCTTTTTTCTGTGTGCGCTTTTTTCTGTTTGCGCTTTTTTCCGTTTGCGCTTTTTTCTGTTTGCGCTTTTTTCTGTGTGCGCTTTTTTCAGTTTGCGCTTTTTTTCCGTTTGCGCTTTTTTCTGTTTGCGCTTTTTTCCGTGTGCGCTTTTTTCTGTTTGCGCTTTTTTCCGTTTGCGCTTTTTTCCGTTTGCGCTTTTTTCCGTGTGCGCTTTTTTCTGTTTGCGCTTTTTTCAGTTTGCGCTTTTTTCTCTTTGCGCTTTTTTTCCGTTTGCGCTTTTTTCTGTTTGCGCTTTTTTCTGTGTGCGCTTTTTTCTCTTTGCGCTTTTTTCTGTTTGCGCTTTTTTCTCTTTGCGCTTTTTTCCGTTTGCGCTTTTTTCTCTTTGCGCTTTTTTCCGTTTGCGCTTTTTTCTGTTTGCGCTTTTTTCTGTGTGCGCTTTTTTCTCTTTGCGCTTTTTTCCGTTTGCGCTTTTTTCTCTTTGCGCTTTTTTCTGTGTGCGCTTTTTCCTCTTTGCGCTTTTTTCCGTGTGCGCTTATTTCCGTTGCGCTTTTTGATTTGCGCTTTTTTCCGTTGCGCTTTTTTCCGTTGCGGTTCTTTCCGGCCACCATTTTTCCCCCGAGGCTAGTGCACAATATGACCTTGACCGTGGTGTACCAGCGTGTCTATTTTTAGCCGAGATCCGCCAACACTTTGATCTGAAACCTTTCAAATTACATTTTGATGTATGGGGTTTTCTAAGGCAGCTTCTCATTCACCTATTTAAACGGGTAAGTTGAGATTCTGTCTTATAAAACAAATGTAGAAAATATGTCGGTCTAACTGTTTAAAGCACATTCCATTTGTTACTAAATGTGGTACAGTTTTACCTTTTGTGACGTAGCTGGAGTATATTGTTTGATGTATTTACAATTTAATTAGAGGGCCAATTACGGGTGGTGTAGAAACACCAGAGAGCAACATTTATCCTGTGGTTATAAAACGACCAAAATAATGGTGGCACTTTTTATAGTATACTGTACGAGCTCTAGTTAAACATACAAGTACGGTGTTTAGTTATTTTGTCAATGGTACAATGTTTCGCCCACCATTAATGTACAGAATAGTTATGTGGTGATTATTACAACAGTTGTGTACAGTATAGTTCTGTGGTTATTGGTACAGCAATAGTGTATAATATAGTTCTGTGGTCATTGGTACAGTAATTGTGTACAGTGTATAGTTCTGTGGTCCACGATACAATCGCTAGAATTACTGCTTGCTAATCACAAACACACAATTATGATCATTAGTGCTGTTAATTAGAGTCAATTAGTTAACAATTCCAGGTTCTATAAGCCTGTATAACTTCACATTTATTAATATGCTAGTTCCATTAGCGTGCTTAACAGAACACACTAAACCTCTAGTAACGTCTTTATAAATGGTATTTCGTGCAGTCCGTGCTATGGTCAGTGTTGAAATCAGCCGGAGACAGCACAAATTGAAGTGTTGCGGTTGGGTCCAAGAGAAAGTAAAAAAGAAAGGTCATGCAAGACATTGTTTAAAGAATCAAGTACTATTGTTATTGTTTTACTATTAGCATTGCGAACAAATTAACAATCGTTCTTTATCATACACTATTAAGAAAAATTCACCCAAATATTATTGGAGAAGACAGTGATTCAGACAGCAGAGTCGTACGTTTAACAAAAAACCTCGCTCTGAGGTACAAGACGTTCGCCATTTTGTTTTCGGGATTCCGTGATTTAGTTACGACCGGAAACAGCCCAATTTCCTGGAGCAGCAGACGACTCGAAAAGCATCCTTCTTGTTTGAGTGTTCGAACGTCCTTTTAACTGGGTCGATTCCCTTGAGAGATTTGGTCTTATAAGTCCTTATCCTATATCTTCGTCAGTCGTTTTTGTCGTATTGAAATGTCTATGCTTTTGATAAAAGTAAATTATATTTTTAGATTGCTTTTTGTTAAATGAGAAGAAAGAATAAAAACTAAGATTTTTCTTAAAAACTTTTTCGGTTAATGTTATATCAGTTTAAAATGTTTATAGATCTAGCTATTAATAATTAACTTCATATGTAAAAAGTTGAATATAAAAAAGGGGCGAATTCACTACCAATAATTACTTCCCCTAGTTCAAAAGACTTGGGTAATGTATAATATTTAAATACGTTTTATATTAAACTAATGGACATAGCCTTGAAATAAGAATCAATGTTGTGTGTTTTCTGTCTCAGTGGTAGACCATCCGTCATCAACAAACAAACTCAGGTAGTTTAGCGACTATATATTATGTTAAAGTTTCTTTTGTTTTGAAAAATGTCGCCTCGTCTGAATCGAAATGATTTACAATTTTAATCTTCATTGTTTTTGGAAAATTTTATTTTCACTTAGCTTTCCACTAATAAAACCTAATTCGATCTTCAAAAATTGAATTGTTGTTACACCTTCCAATAAAATAGGTACTGTTGACGCAAAATGAAAAAAAAATCTCCATTGTGTTTGTTAATTCTTGCTAATTAATAATAAAAAATTATTCCATTAAAGAAGGTTTAATTATGATACAAGACACACTAAAACTATACACAAGTTTATACCAATGCAGTAGTGTATTTGATTGTTTAAATGTAAAATTGGTGAAAGTTACATTCCATGACAAAAAAAAATGTTTTTGTGTAATAAGAAATATTTATATTTCTTTTAAGGATGTAAAACTTCAAAGAAATTTTATCCAAGAGGGTGGATAGCTTTTAACTTGAAGTTTATTTTATTTTTACAAGACTTGGGGAATATACGCCTAAAAATTCGAGCACATTGTTTTCTTTATTTCAGTTTGTAATGATGACGTCGATTTCCTTTTGTATTTTGGTGGCACCGCTGACAGCCTCACAAGTGTAAGTGCCAGATTTGTCCGGATCTCTGGAGTCTACGACAGCAGAAACCAACCCTTCAAACGCCCCAATCTCCACGTGTTCCTCGGCCAACATAACAAACTCGCTAGCCAGATTTTTGTGCTCCAGGTCCAGGTGTTCGATGTTGGACCCGAACACCCGACACGACACGATACACTTGGCGCCAATCTGGCAAGTATGTTGTGAGTAGTTTTTCCCGCCATCGAACTGAAGAAACCCAACCGGAAACGGGCCGTGTTCCTGGCCACCCCGCTGTAACAGGAAGCTTTGTTCTAAACTAGACTCGATCAGATAGTCCGAATCTCCATCTTCCGTTTTATGATGTGCGATTATCTTATACACACCGCTGATATCGTTATGATGTGTTGGTATATCAATCATGATTTGAGAGACCCAAGTTTGCTTTCCGGTAGCGTCGGGGAGAGCTAAGCTGACATAATCATCATAACTGCTACCTAAATCGATCTCGTGGGCTGGGGAAAGCTTCATAAACTCAGACGGACCACCAGCGTAGAGCGTACCCCATAGAGAACTAAAAGCTTCGTTGCTTGTCGAGTTGTAAACGATGCCCCGGACAGTGAACCAATCGTTTTTTGTAAACAAAACATTCACAGCTACCCGAGTTATCCCCCCTGATACAGCAACTATTTTATCTTTGTCTAGCTGTTTCATAACAGGAAAAACTGGCACGCTTTCTTCTAAAACTGTCCCTGTTTCATCCTCGTCTTCAAAATCATCAACTTCATCAATCATTAACCTTAAAACTGACGCCTCTGACATACTTCCGGATTCAAATTTGATATATATTTCATTTTCGCTTGCAAAAACGTTTGAATCTTCGTCTTCGAAAATTTCGTCTTCCCCACCCACTAACTCGCTGATTGGTGTGTATATGTTAGGGTGAAACACAGCCACAGGAACAGAGAACTCTAGCAGATATATAGCCGGAACAGAGTCTACAACTCGTATAGTCTTCTCCCCTATGATGCTGGACTTGGCACCGTTGATAAACCACCTGACCAGAGCGTCGTCTGTGTACATCAGGGTCACAGAGACTTGTATGTTTCCGGTTTCGTTTTTAGCCAGCTTCACTGAGAGTGGGAGAATCTCTGGCACAAAGGTCTGATCACTGAAGAGCGTCCCTCGGAGCCCTGTGGCCTTTGCCCGCGTCTGAGTAGAAATTTGAAAGGAAATTATGATTCAAAATGCGAATTAAAATACGTCAATTATAAATTATAGATTGAGATTAAAATAGGGACGTATCGGGATGATATGCTATAACGCGCTACCATAGCGATAGGGAATAGACGTATTGAAATACCGACAAGAAGAACTTTCATCCATGATACAGCAGACAGCATTTAACGGAATCAAAGATGATTGTGCATTAAGCCTATATTACCCCCTCCCCCCCCCCCCCCGCATTAAGCCTATACTACCCCTTCCCAGCATTGAGCCTCTACTACCCCTCCCCCCACATTAAGCTATACTACACCCCCCCTCCCCCGCATTAAGCCTATACTACCCACCCCCGCCCCCCGCATTAAGCCTATACTACCCCCTCCCCCGCCCCCCGCATTAAGCCTATACTACCCCCCCCCGCCCCCCGCATTAAGCCTATACTACCCCTTCCCAGCATTGAGCCTCTACTACCCCTCTCCCCCCGCTTTAAGCTATACTACCCCCCCTCCCCCGCATTAAGCTATACTACCCCCCCGCATTAAGCCTATACTACCCCTTCCCAGCATTGAGCCTCTACTACCCCTCTCCCCCCGCTTTAAGCTATACTACCCCCCCTCCCCCGCATTAAGCTATACTACCCCCCCCGCATTAAGCCTATACTACCCCGCCCCCGCATTAAGCCTATACTACCCCTTCCCAGCATTGAGCCTCAACTACCCCTCTCCCCCCCCCCCGCATTAAGCTACACTACCTACGCATTGAGCCTATATTACTCCCCGCCCCCCGCATCAAGCCTATGTTATCACCAAATTGAACCTATACTACCCCCACCCGCATTGAGCCTATACTACCCCCCCCCCCCCCCGCATTAAGCCCTATACTACCCCCCCCCCTACCCCCTTGATTACTAGAGCTCAGTTACATTTTACCTGGACGAGCTAAAATATCCCAGTGTATTAAAACTTAATGACCCGACTTTCATGCACCGATCTAGTTCGACAGAACCCCGGGGTAAATAAACGTTCTGTTTATACCAACTCTCTTTTACACCGGGAAATCGATCCTCTCGCTCAAAACAATTTTAAGTGACACAGAAAAATAAGCTCTCTAACTAAGCTTATTAGACTATTTTTAACAGTTTAAAAAATGTTAAATATGGAACAATTGTAAATAATACATAGATATTTTAAAATCTGTTTCGTAACCTGGTGTAAAAATAAAGCCAGAAATATCCCAGAGGCAACGAGATTGTGTAATGCCATTTTTAATACCAGAAACTTTCAATACTTGGTCGTGACAATCTAAGTTTTATCCGGCCACCTCAAGAAATCACCCACTTGGTGATGTTTGTGATAGAAAACATTTCATCAATGGTAAAAATTTCAATGCGATATTTTTACTCCACTTTTCAAAGAATAGAATAATTCTTAGAACATATTCATTTTTCAAGTTTCTTTTTCAAAATTAAACTTTTCGAATATTATGATGTTATAATCCCACGTTTTCAGAAATCTCACTTATAAAGTTCATGAATTTGATTTATTACACGAAATACAGATACCACACAACTCCAAACTGGCACACATTGTCTTTTACATGAACAGGACGTGACAGCACGCACGTCACGTGGTATTTATACTCACACATGACGTTCAGTGTCCGCGTGAGTACTGCTCCAGCCTAATGCTACAACAGTAATTACCCCCTGACATTCTGCTCACATGCACACTGTATGAGTAATTGCCAGCAATTGATGGTAATTATTTGTTTGGTATGTGAGGTAGTGACCCAAACATTACAAATGTTTGCCAAATTTGTGTCTACTAGCAAGTTGTTGGGTGTAACCGTAAATATGTGTTAGTTGTTGTTTTATGTCTGACTATGAGACAGGTAGTTTTGTTATTCTGCTACATGATTGTATTTTAAAGTTTCTCAGGCGACCGAATGTTTCCATATTTATTTGTTGTACCCAGCAATACATTATCGACCATCTTTCAGTAACCCAAACACACCGAAAAAAGAAATTACCAGTAACAATTTGATGTTTGATTAAAAAAAAAAGATTTATTGCTTATTAAACAAGTGTCTAGGTGTACACACAGCAGCGAGGTGTGGGGGTGAGGGGGGGGGGAGGTGGGGGTGTTGGGTAGCATTATGTTCTGACAGTACCCACAGTCGGGGGGGGGGGGGGGGTGGGGGTAGCGACCACGTAAGGATTATTGAACGAAGTCATATTTATCTCCGGACACACGCTGACGCACGCACGCACACACACACACACATAATTTTATATATATATATATATATATATATATATATATATATATATATATATATATATATATATATATATATATATATATAAGACTAGATAAGACAAAATGTATAAAGGAGTAAAGTTCCCCTTCCAAATCTGACGGTCTATGGGGTAGGTTAAGTAGAGTTCACGTCTTTCTGTGACATCGGCTTATGTAAGGATAGTGTGGTCAGCACTATGCGCAGCAGCCTTTCCCTAACGTGAGTTAGGTACCCATCATAGCTAAAAGGGAGTACCATTGAACTATAAATACACCGAGATCCCACGTGATATTCGCCAGTTCGAAAAAACCAAACAAGCCAAAAACTGCTCGCAAAATATCCACATTGTATGAGATCATTATCGACTAATCCTCTACTGATTGCTTTGGCTTTACATCACCTGTGTTCGAAAAAAATCATAGAGAATAATTTTAAATTTTTTTTTGGTTTAGCTGTAATTTTGAATGATAAATTCTCTCTCTTTTTTTTTAAATGTCTGCATCCATTGCTAAAGAGAACTATTGAAATGCTGAACAAACCACGGTAAGTATGAAAATGGCTTGTGTGAATTCACATATGAGGCTAACGAACTGTGCACAAAAAGATGCCCTGAATTACTGATGATGAATCGTCTGCCCTGGTTTCAGAGCTAGCATAAGATGCATTTGTAGCGTAGCTGCTAACAAAGTGACATGAAAACATGGAGATAGATCCATTTCCATTGAATGTTTTCTATTATATAGATGGATGCGCAAGCTTATGATGCTAAGAGGAAGAGGTGGGGGTGGTTTGGTGAATACCAACCTAACTTATTATACACGGTGTAATTGGGTCATTAGATAGGACGCATTTCATAGGGGGGATCTACATGTCATCCGAATGGTGAGCAACGCATACAATGTCAAGTGAAATGATTATTATGCTTGTAATATCATGCTGGGCGATTCCTGTCATTCAGCTGTACATGTCATGTCATGTAAGACTACACATATCATGTCATGTCTGGACAGACTACCCATGTCATGTCAGACTACACGTGTCATGTCATGTCAGACTACACATGTCATGTCATGTCAGACTACACATGTCATGTCATGTCTGGACAGACTACACATGTCATGTCATGTCTGGACAGACTACACATGTCATGTCAGACTCATGTCTGGACAGACTACACATGTCTTGTCATCTCGAGCTACCTCTGTCATATCTAAAACGGTAGACCGCGAGCTTCCTTACCGGAAAGTCGCGAGTTCGGAGCCCAGGTTTGACACGGAGCCCCCATGTGTAGCTACATGGGTGGGCGAAGTGCTAGATTTATCATCCTGTTCCTAGCTAATGACCAAAAGCTTCGACCGGAAATGGCCTCATACACAAGAGAGGGAGAGAAAGGCGTACCATGTGTATATAGAAACAAGATAAACCTCACTCATTAACCTTCCGACAGAACAAACATATGTAAACAATTACATATTTACTAATGCTGTTTTTTCTGTAGGCCTACTTCACATATCTTTTTTACACACCCGACCATGGAAAAAAATAAGCTTCGTTTCGAAAATGCTTCCACTCCCTTGCCTTTTTCTAGTATTTTTTATTTTAATAGTATAATCTAATAATCTAATAATCTAATCATTAACATTACTGTCTGAAAAGTAGGATAATCTTCTATGCTGCCATTAAATGAATGATGAGAATATTCAAAGAACATCATGTAAAGAAACTTTGTATTTTTACTTAAATCTGCCTATAAACTTCAGTGATGAAACTCGAAACTAACTTGTCACTGTGATGTATCTTTTCAAGTCGCCGCCCCTGGGTAGACCACCCTCGCCCTTTAGCTCGATAGGGAGCTAACTCGGTAACCGCACTCACCCACCCCGCTCTGTGTGTGACCTAGACGATGTGTACCAGACATAATCAACATAATTAACAATCAGCAGTTAATTAAAACAGGGCATGCAGGCTAGTAGGCGTACCCTCCTCCAACCCTTCGCGGCTTGTCTTTAGTCCTGTGGAGAGATACACACAAAAAAAGTTGCTTTAATGTATGCACTATTTGTATAGGTAAGGTTTCGTCCATAAATGACGTCACACTCGTAGAGGGGAGGGGGGTCCGTAATTTTGTGACGGTGAGTGGTGAGGGGTTCAGATGGTGTGACGTCACTTTTTTGCATTATAAAAATGCAATTTTAGAAAACGAGTTTTAGCCGTTATTTCGCGTTTTAGAAAACGGTTTTAATAAATTGCAATAGGAATTGATCAAAATACTCTATGTTAACAGAGTTTTGGCGATTTTGGGAAAATATCGATATTTTGAATTTTGAGGGGGGGGGGGTTGTATGGCTTTTTGTGACGACGTGTGACTGAGGGGAGGGGGTGGTAAAAATAGTTTTTAAAAAAGCGTGACGTCATTTATGGATGACCCCTAAGCATGCGATGTAGTGACTCGTAGTGTAGAAACACGATTCTAGGTCTTGACGATTAAATTAGAGTTATGATTAGCATTAGGTGATGGGCTGAGGACAGTTCTATTTGGTGAACTCCCCCTCTTCCTTACGATAGGCAGACTGCAAGAGGATGAAGAAATCGAGCGTTTCCTACCCCACAGATATTAGCTGCGAATACCGTGAGTTTCCTTCTGATGTTTTCTTCTTTCTTAAAAATATCACGGCACCTAGTTTGGATTTGGTGGTGATGGGGGGGGGGGGGGGGGCTTATGGTCTCTATCCCAGATACTAACCTCGTGATTTGCTATCTTATCACTGGGTGACATCAACGGTACAACTAATAGAACCCAGTATGCTGTGGCACGTCTTTCTTTGATAACTTACCACGGTGTTTAAATTATCACGAAGCCTACTAAATTAAACAAGCAAGGGAAGATAATAATTAGAACAGAAACGAATGACTAGAAATACCAGGAACACAAAATAAAAAAATAATAAAAAAAAATCACAATCCGAAGGTTTGTGTTGTTGGAATAGGTCATCACGTACACCCACACCTACATGTATAGAGTTCACCGACTGAAGTATAGAGAAACCTACCTGTATGTTATGTCCCCATTACTTTGTCTTAGAAAGTTTGATCCATCTGAAGAGCTAACATACTACCCCGCCTCCCTACCCCTCGAATTTTCTAGTAGAACACGATACTTTTCTAGCCTGTAAGTACATCGTTGAGGTTTTGGTGTAATATTGAATGATCTGTGGGAGGGGAGGGGGTGGGTATTTGTTACGATGTGCTACATAAGGGAGGGGTGGAACAAGGTTGTAGCACTTACTAGGGTAAAGAATAACCAGAAACAGCTTAAATTTTCCATGTACTGGTTTTTTGTTGGGGGGGGGGGGGGGGGGGGAGTCTGGGCGTAGGGATAATTGTGAAGTATTTTTATTAGCGACCTTCACCCCATTCTTACAACTGTACTCTTCTCGGCAATGTATCTTTCTCCATTTTAATGTTTTGTTCTAAAAGCAAACAAATGGACATTTTTTTTTTACCCTTCTGATCGCTTTTTGTAAGCAATCTTGTTTATATAAACACGAGACAAAAAGGGAGGTAAAAAACATGAACTCACCATTGTGTGGATTTTAACCAAAAAGGAAAACGAAACAGAACAGGAATCAGCCAACAGATAAACCAATTTGACGTCAACAAAACAAAATTTACACTCAGGGAGGGGGAGATAACCACAATAAGCAGGACACACAAAACAAATCTTTTTTATTTTATTTTATTTGCATTGGTTGCCCCTGGCAACAGACGCGCGCATCACTCGTCCGTCTTTGCAGTTTTTTTTTGTCTTCCTCTATTAAAAGAAAGAGTTCACTGGCACAGATTTTCTTGTCTAGGCCGAGTGCAATTGTGTGTCAGTAACAATAACATCTTACGCTAGGTAGTGCGTCAGTCTGTCGTTCCTTCAGTTATCATTAGACGCTTGACCTTTATCGGCTTGTCGTGAACGATTGGGAGCCCAAATAACGCCCAATTTAACATAAACAATTTTATTTAAAAAAATGAGACATCAAATTCCAACGAGTAAAGCAGAATTGGGGAGGGAAGTGGGTAGTCTGAACATAATAAGGAAACAAACACATAAAATATGAAGTTTATTTTAACTGTATAATCATTTTTTTTTTATCTTTGAGAAAATCTGGCCTACCATAATAAGTGCCATTATAAAAATTGTATGTACATAGTGCATATAGTAATTCTAACAATAACACTTGTAACAATTTAGTGTAGCGTACAGCAAGTATATATATATATATATATATATATATATATATATATATATATATATGTCGTTTATAAAATCAGCAGTACATTTAGGAATGCTCTCCCTTTATCAATCATTTGAAAAGTTTTTAAACATATAAGGCATATCCGGTTGAAGCTAAAAATAACTTGGTCATACTAAACACTTTAAAGCCTAGGAAAAACCAGACAACTATTTTTAAAAAAAAATAACAAAGTCGTGTGGTCTAAGGCGGCTTCTATAAATGATGCCACGTTGTCAGGGGTGGAATAAAGGAGATGGGATACGACAGGCGATGTGTGAATGGTTTTGTTGTGCGGGGATATTACAGGCAGAGGCGTAGCGACCCTTCACGCCCCACCCCCAAACTTTTAATTTTTACCCCCCCCCCCCCATATATTTTTTTATATTTATAATGCAAAACTGCAGCTAAAATGAGATTTTAATTTGTTTTTCCAACCCATTTTGGCGCCCCCTAAGGTCGGCGCCCGGGGACATATGTACCTCCCCCCCCCCTCGCTATGCCTCTGATTACAGGTGATGTGTGAATGGTTTAGTTGAGCGGGAAGAAGAGTGAGCCAACTTCAGTTAACTCATTTTACACAAATGTAGGCGTAAACACATCAACTTGATAGCGCCAACACGTTATTTTCTTTTTAAAAAATAACTAAATGACGTCATGATTTATGACGATGTTTCCCTACCAAGCCCCTCCACATCGATAGACAATTAACATTACGTCACACTTCAGCTTATTTTCCTCAGAAAATAGCAATATGTATTTTTAGAAACCGGAATTTGTTATAAGAATTAAGCATTAACTGCGTTGGTTTAATATTATTGCTTTGACCTGTTTTAAATTATAATTTACGTGATTCTTTTATAAATACAAAAATAAATTCTAAAATGAAGTAAAAAAAATTAAAATCCAATAGTGTGACGTCACATTTTACCCGCAACCCCAACCACACACATCGTTATAAAAATCCGACCCCCCATCCTCCATTAAATTTTGACGTCATTTACAGACGACCCCACAGGTTTAAAAAACAACATCAAACTACAGTTTTGTTGCTTCCTATTTTATTTAAAGCACCAGATACGTTTTGCAAATGTGTAGCTTTAGTGCATGATCTATTAGAACTGATGATTATTTCATAACTATTTCAATCCCTCTAGCAAAGTTATCCTCGGTAACCAATTCGCCTCTAAGACATCCGCTAGTCCTTGAATCCATGATTAGCCAACTTAACATCAGTGAAACCAAGCCTCATAATATGTATGCATCTATCTCCATGGAGACAGGTATTGAAAACGATCCGCTTCTTCAAATGGGTCTACTTTTTTTCAATAGATTAGCCTGCTTCATTTTTCTTTTTAAGTTAAAATTTGGTTCAACGACTTTACAAATCCAATGATACACTCATTACAAATTCAAAAGTATGCGTGCGGTGTTTAAAAAGCGGAGTGGGGGGTGTGGGTGTGGGTGGAGAAGGAGGAAAAGGGGGGGGGGGGGGGTAGTGTAACAGTCTGAGGCAAAAGTAAAGGGAGATAAGAAGGAAAATTGTTCCACCCAAAGCAACAGTAGTGTCATTGATGGAGGCCGCTAAAAATAAAAATAAAGCAAACTAGATAGTTTTCGGATAGGCCTAACAATCCAGTATTATTTTGGTATAAATTATGAAAATAATATACCGATTTTCAGACCAAACAAAAGTAATTTGAATATTATTTCTCACCTATGATTTGAATAACTAATTTAATAATATTTTAATTGTAAAATATAAAAAAAAATATGTAGTATTATTTGTGCTGATATTGTAGATTTGATTTAATAATAATAATTTTAATTAATTAATAAGCTATCTAGATTAACTGATCAATAATGATTTTTACAATAAACTTCAAGAACAGGCCTATGTGACCATACAGTAATTAAAATTTCTTTCTAGGAATATACAACTAAAAAGTAATCTTAAGACTACAATGAAATAAATATTGAATGCAATCATTATGTAACATTGTGGAAGAAGAAAAAATATAAACTACCACTTGCCTAAAACACAAGGGAGGTGGGGGGATGTTGGTTTACAATAAAAATGTAGGTAACTTAAACACTATGAAACAATTAAAAATTCAATCAATAGTTACATTTTTTATAGCAGGTTTTTTTCATATTAAAATATTAACACATGGAATTCTTACATGTGTATAATAATTATAAAAAAAATAATTTTAAAACATAATTTTAAATTCAAACTTTACATTAACTAGTTCAAACTAAATCTATCTTTATTTTTTAAATTTATAATAAAAAAATATTTCATATGGTAAACAGGAAACAATTTTGTTGACAGTAAAAAATGTGTGTCAAGGGAAGATTGCTTTATCAGGCTGTAGACTTAAAACTCTTCCTGAGCAGCTTTTAAAGTTTTTTAAATTGATCGGTAATTTGATATTTTACTTTTGGCACTTCAAACAAATATGTTAAATTTAAATATTAGTTTTTTGAGTTGCATCAGCAGTATTAGTTTTGGCATTATTGAGCTTAACTGTTTTGAAGCTAATATTATTTAACATTTAAGAGTGTTAAAAAATAAAACATACTCTAAGGAATTCTAGCCAGTGACAATAAAAAAAAATGTTTTTTTTTATATTTACTTCCTTCTCTATCTTGATATTATGTATAGACTATTCACAGTAAGATTATATCTTTTAAAAAACTATTATCAAGTCAGGAAATTAAAAAAAAAGACAATTTAAACAAGTGATGTGTTTACGAAAGGTTGCCTGGAAGGCTTTTTATGTGAGTCCTCCATGGAAACAATTGCTTATCTAACATACATTTTTTAAATTGCATTTTTACAGACTAAAATATAAACAAATAAATATTGTAAAAATATCACAGATCTTGACCATTATTGGGCCTTGTTTGATTGTATTTGTTAAAAAGTTAATAAAACTCTTTACATGTTATTTATTCCATTAAAACTTAGTTTTATAAGAATATGAAAATGTTCTGCTTTTTACAAATTTAAATTTATTTTTGTAGCATGAGGTTCAATGTTAAATTTAAACAAGACAACATTCAAACATGGTAATTTAGCATTAAGGACTCATGAACACTTTTTTACAACTCAAAAGGGATACATAACAAAAATTTACAAGCTAATTAAACTAGATTTATTAGCTAATTAAACAAGCACATAAAAGAATGAAATGATTAACAATTTTTGCTACATAATTAGGTAAAAATGATGCCTAAGCGTTATAGGTTGTAATGGAGTTAAAAAATATAAATTAAATTAGGTTTTACAAAATTATGTTGTAAAGTTCTTTAAAAAAAACTTTGAAAAATAATATGGATAAATCTATTTAATTTAGTTTTGGCTTACATCACCAAGGCAGGATTACTGTTTAGGCAAAAGGGAAGTAAAAATGGGTTGACAAAGGGGAGAGAATCCATCTGTAATTTCATGGAAAACATTACCTCCTATCATCATCTGGGTCATTGCTATTGTCATTATTTTTTGGGTTTGGCTTGTTAGAAGCACTTGATCCAACCTTGCTTTTGAGTTTGTCTATCTCGTCCTGGAGTTTATCAACATCACTGGTCCGCTGAAAATACAGGTTAAGATAAGTTAAACCACAGGAATTTAATTTTAGGTAGGTATTTGATTTAAAGAGTGTAAATTATATTAAATCACTATATCTTTGAAGCTAACTATGAAACTGCAAAAATTGTAATTTTTTTATCCAAATGCAATTAAAATTTGTATATATAAATATATATAAATATATATTTATATATATTTATGTATATTTATATATATAATTATATAAATTATATTATTTTATCATTAGATGTAATAACTATAAAGCTATAAATTATTATGTAATATAACTCTAATAATTTTAACAGTGTCTAAATAAAGTAGGTTTGTGTGATCTCTTTATTTACACTTCAACATACCAATAATTTGAATAGTAATAACAGTTTTTAAAAACCAGCACACAATAAATACAATATTTACATCTTAACTTACTAGCTGCGTTCTCAAATTCTCTTCTAGTAAATACAATTTTTCTCAATTAAAACTTAATAGATTGTGTAAAAAAAACACCATTGGTTTATTAAATTTTCTTCTACATTTGCCAGTTTAAAATATTCTTACATTTTTTTTTAACATAGTTAATCAAGTCAATTAAGAAGTCCTAATATAACAACAAACCATAAAAATAAATTTAAACTCTGGGAATCATTCTAAAATATTTTTTCCACTAAATATTAAATTATTAATTAAAAATTTTAAAACATTTTTTTGTTTCAGAAGTAGGCTAAGAAAATAATTAATTTAACTCATCAGCAGTTAAGTAACTCAGCTATAAAAAAAAGTTAATGTTTGTGGCTAATGCTACTGGGAAGAAGCTTTCAGTTGCTATGGAGAGAGTTTTTATGTTGAGGGATAGATAAAAGATAGAAAGCACACACTAGTAGAAGGCTGATATTATTAAAGCTGCCAAAACAAGATGGTTACATTCACAGTACAAAATAACAGGCAAACTACAGGCCTCATTTCAAATGGTGGAGGCAAGAACAATATGATAAAAGGTAGCTGTGGGGTTGCCAGGTATAGTTGCATTCTTTGATGTTAAAATAGCTTGTGATAACTATTTGTATGGATTGAACACAATTATTTTAACACTTATTTATTGTAATTAAAACAAAATTTAAAACTATATTTACATTAAAAATTAAAAATTAATTTTTTGCTGTACTTTGAGCCATACATCTTTAAATAATCAAGGCTTAAATATTTCTGATTTACTATTGAATCATTGCAGTTTATAATACTGTATTTTTAATAGTAGTTAATAACTTTTAAAAAATGTATTTATAAAAACAATGTAATAAAACTGAGGATAAGAACACACAAAGTGCAGGTTTATGAGCTAAAGGGTGGTATGATCAGCTGCGCCACACAGATGCTATAAATATCCCAAGCTTTAATCCTTGCACTCAGGGTTAGGGTTAAAATATTTGGCTTCACACTCCAGCATAGTCTTTCTACCTGAACAAAATGACATCATCACTAACGCATTCTTTGTTCAATGCTCATCATTTTCTGCGTATTTATTATCACCATGATCTGAATTTGTGGGGCCATTGCCCTCAGCTTCTGTGACATCATTTGGGCCATCATCCCAGTCAGACGCGTTAACTTGACCTTTTAGCTTCTCATGTGTGTTGCTGTCATCATTCTTTTCATGACCTTGACCCTCATCCATCTCTGGGTCATGTGACTGGAAGGCAATAGAACTCAAGAGATCCCAGTCCGCCTGTTCTTCCTCTTGATTTTTAGACCTGGGTCCACCTGCAGGTTTTCTGGACCTAGAGAAGCTCGGCTGTCCGGCCGTGTCATTTCTGGCATTTACATTTTTACCTTGGCCGAGCGGAATGGTCTTGGTCAAATCTTGCTGCCAGAGTTGTTCCAGCTCTGCTGGGTCAAGGTCAGTGCTTAATGCTGTCAGTCTTAAGGAATGGGCAAGTTGGGTTTTTAGTCTATTAATTTGGTACTGGAGATCTTCGTAGCCTGTTTCACGCTGTAGACACCAACAGGTTAAGTGAATGATGGAGGTCATGCATGAGCGATCTCACAATTTTAGATGGGGGAGGAATTAAAACTGTTGTGGGAATTAGGGGGAGGTGGGGTTCACATTTTTGTTTTGTGGAAATGTTAAGGAAATGGGGTTCAACCTTTTGTGGGAATATGGGAGAAATAGGGTTCAAACATTTTGGGGAAGTGGGGTTTACTTTTTTGTGGGAATGTGGGGGAAATAGGGTTCAAACATTTTGGGGAAGTGGGGTTTACTTTTTTGTGGGAATGTGAGGGAAGTAGAGTTCAAACATTTGGGGAAGTGGGGTTCACTTTTTGTGGGAATTTGGGGGAAGTTGAGTCTAAATAAACTCAAATTGCAAGACAACATTTATGGAAGACCAAAATGAAAAAGGCTCTAAAAATAAAATTTCTAAATTTTTTTTATGCAAGTTGGCAAAATTGATATTTAAATAAGAATCAGAATATGTATTACTTTAAAAAAAATCTAATAAATTTTTTATCTACTAAATCTTCAAAAGTAAAAACTAATTGTGTTTAAAATATAAATATTTGCAAAATGATGACAATTATAAGCAAACAATACAAGCAATATAAAAACAAGAACTTGTAACAAAACATCTCTACACAAATAGTTTTAAAGTGAGAAATAAATCAATTCAAAACGACAAAATAAAAGATTGTTTTTGTTTCTACGATTAGCTCAACTAAAACTTACTTTCTTCTCTTCAGCTTGTAGCTTCATACCTATCACTGTTTTCACTGTCTGCACTGACTCAGCTAGTTTTCTAATGGACGCCTGAACCTGAGAAGGATTCAGAATGTTAAGAGAAGTTTTTTTTTTATTACTTCCCCTGTGCAAGGTTTCACTCCCTTTAACATAACTATAAAATTAAGAATTTATATAGCAGTATTAGCAGTATAAAAAGTATTTACTTCTTGCATTTCCTCAGCAGTTGCTCCTTGTGGGGCTTTCTTGTTTTTCAGCTGGCTGAGCTCGTGTTTCAAGGACTCAATTTCACGAATTCTGTCTCAGAAAAATTTAATGTTTTTAAAATGATTTTAAGTATTAATTATATTTTCTTTTTAGGTTTAAGGAACTGACTTAACCAAAATAAAATCTAAAATAAAATTTTGTTGTAAAGGTAGAAAATTAACACATAGTTTATATATGTTTTGAGGCAATGTGGCTGAGAAGTAGAGCAAACAACTGATAATCCAAATGTCTCAAGTTTAGATCCCTGATTCAAGTCTATGGGAACATTAGTTCGCATAGCTCTGATGTGTTTGTGACTCAAGTTAGAAAAAAATAAAGGTGGCTGGGCATAGAACTGACCACACTAACACTTTAGATGCTACAGTAACAGATGAACTTTGCTTACATGTCTAGTAAAGCTGAATATGACAAAAAAATGTAGTAGATAGATCGAACCCTACTGACCATCAGGACCAAAAGGACAACCTTACTTTTTGTATTTTTGTAATGGTCAATTCTTGAGATTTAAGAATTAACGTTTCTACAGTAGCAACAGAATGTATGTTAGCTAGACAATGCCATACCTGGCTTCAGACTCCATCATAAGTCTAGAATCCATATCAGACTTGAGCTGTTTTTGTTTTTCTTCTATTGCATAGATCTAAATGAAATAATTTGAATAGGATTTTATTTTTCAGCATAAAATGCACAGTTTAAAATTCAAATTAATTAAACCATACTTAGCAAATCGTTTGGTAACCTGAAACATTAAAAAAAAAAAGAAAAAAAAAAAAAAAACAACCACCAAATACACCAAACCCAAAAATATATTATTTTTCATAAACAGGTATTAAAATGTATAGTTTTTACTTCTAAATGTCATATTCATATAGAAAAAAACAAGCTTAGATGAGTCAATATAGGCCTATAACAGGGGTCGGCAACCTTTTGAGACGGAAGAGCCAAAAGTTACAATTTTAAAAATTTCCGTGGTTTTGAAGAGCCACTAACATTATTTTTAATTCAAATATTTTACTTTTTTATTAAGATTATTAGTATTTGTGCAAGGAGCTGGAGAGCCGCATCTTGATATCAAAAGAGCCGCATGCGGCTCGCGAGCCGCAGGTTGCCGACCCCTGGCCTATAACACTCAATCAATATGCTAGAAAAGTAGCTAACAATCCCACCCAACCAAGGGTTTTCACTCTGATTTTTCCTCACTGTAGAATTTTACATTTTCATATGTTAATGAGTTCCACATCAAACATATGAAACTGTAGTGAGAGATGAAGAATAAAAGCTCATTTTCTATTCTCTGCTGAATGCAAATCTTTCATGCCAAGCTGATAAAAGAGCAGATTACTCTGCTCAAATGATTAAATAACTGTGCTAATGAACAGATAACTCTGCTTGAATGAACAATTAACCCTTCTCTGCTAGATATACCACTGAGCATGACTAATGAGAATTCTTAAATAATTGAACAAGAGTTCTAAACATTTTAATTATGCCAAGACTTAAACAATATTATAATATGCTAGAGATATGTAAAACAATAAAAAAAAAGAATAAAAGTAAAAAAAAAACATTAGCATGTATTGATTAATCTCACCTCATTAGGGAGCCCCTGTATGCTCTGGTTAAGTTCTCTGATGGTCTGGCTCGTCACATCCTGCCACAGTGAGATGGACTCAACTTTTTCCCTCAGGTTTTGGGCCAGGATGGCTGTAGCCTGTAGAGTAAACAGACACCAACTTAGTATAGATCTTTTACTCAACAGAAATAGACATAAATATAACAATGATCTATATCTCTTCAGTAAAAGATCATTAATATATTTATGTTTTGGAGGGAATATTAGACACAATTCGTCAGCTACAAAAAGCAAACTGTAATATTAGTAGTAATTATAAAAGCTGATATGTTTTGTAATTCTAGATTAGTGGTTAGTTAAAAATATGTCATTACAGTACAGCACAGATTTTAATACATTTATATGTATACATATACATATACATATATAATTAGTTGATTAGCTTATTTTATTCATGTTAAACAATTTGAATACAATGCCAGGTAAATTAATCTCATGTGGTTTTAATTTTACCTCAATTAATTCCAAGGCCTGGGGCAGCAGAGAATAAATCAAGTCAGAAATTAAAACTTTATAGTGGACAAATACTAATTACCTGACAATTTTTGTTGGTTAGACTTATTTAACTAGAAAACTATATAGGCCTAAACGTTAAACCCTTAATTTTGTAGGTATGGTGTGGTATTACTGGTCCAATTACATTTAGATATGCAGGAGCTAAGAACACACAAATACTAATTGCCAATGATTATATAGTAACACATTGTTTTTTTAATGGCTAAAACATTATGGTAGAATCTTTGTTAAAAGATTTATAACTATCTAGATAAAATTTAATAAAATTGTGGTCTATACTTTCGTAGAATAAAAACAAAAACTGATGTTCTAAATTTTTAAGTTTAATTACAGTCATCAGTATTTATTGAGAATTTCAGATTTTTAAGCTGTATTAATTCATTATATTTACTGATCGGATAAACCAAAAAAAAAAAAATAACACTTTTTATTACAATAGGAAGAAACAAATTAACATAAAGATAAAACATAAATTAATGAATATAATTGTAAATAACACAGATGTATACAATATTTAAAACACGTCAACCACTTAAGGGATATAATTATTTGTTTATATAGTTCACTTAATATAAAATTTTATAATTATTTTTTTGTTTATGTGAAACAACTGAAAATTGGATGAAAGTTAAATATACTTATAAATAATTATTTCCATGTGCATTGCCTAATATAAAGTTTTCTTATGGTTTGGTTAAGAAATATTTATACGTTTTGCTGAGACATTGGTGATAGAAATTGCTAAACATTTTGCTACATGTGGTAAAAATTTTGAAATAAAAACATTTAATTTTTCAAAGAAAAAACAAATAAGACAATCAGTCATATATAAAAATCAAAATATGACAATGATTTAGAGATGAAACACAAAGAAATATGACGATTATTGAAAGGTAAAATAGAAATAAAGGTAGGAGAATGAGAAAGGATCTGCTACTAATGTAACCGTTTCTACTAAAAAATAATAATAATTCCTTTTCTAAAAAGTAGCTCAATGTAACAATTTAAAATTCTTTAAAGATGTGAAAAACAGGGTTAGTTCTACTGAAATATTCCTTATTTTTAAAAATGGTATTATAAAATCCAAAAATAAAAAATGATTATCCAAAACAATTTAGTTTGTAAAGTGTTGTCTATTATAAAAACAAATTCACAGTAAGCTTACTTTTTTTTTTTTTTTTTTTTTTACAAATTTTCTAATGTGAAAATAGAAAAAAATCACAATACTTAAAATTTTAAAAGAGTAGTAAAAAAAAATATAAAATAAAGCCACCAGACTTATATACCTCTGGGTTTGATACAAGAAATAGAGCCTGTATAAGTGAATTATTGTTAGTCATGTTATAACAATATTTTATGTTATTACAAGGAAAAGAGCATGTATAACTAAGTTATTGTTATTTATGATACTAACATATTTTATATGCATAGCTATGCTTAAGCCAAGCTGTTAATCAAATAGTAAAACTAATATTAGTCTAAGCTTTTTTTCTTAGTAAAACAATAATATCAAACCTTGTTTTATTAGTAAAATAGCAATATATACTGTTTCATAAAAATTGCACATATACTAGAAAATATAGGCCTAAGTTTTGTATACAACATGCATAATTTTGTACACTTAAAATGATTTAAACTAAGATGCATCGTTATATACAAGGATATTAATTTTGGTTGCACACTTTTCATCATAGTAGGAGGCAAATGTTAGATTCAGATGCTTATATTAATAAACACATTTAGGTATATAATAACTTTTATCAACGGTTGCTATGATGCAGATTTTGCTAGATGGACAGTTTATTTGAAACTTTCTTTTGAGATGTATTTTTAAAATTTACCTCTGAGATTCTCCCATCCAAGTGCTGCTCAAGGCCGTTGACCTTCTGCTTTAAACTTTGAACTCTGGCATCAAGGTCAGTCACAGCACGTGTGGTTGCCTGCTCTGAGGCTGCTAAAACAGATTTCATCTCGTTCCTCAGCTGTGGGGGACACAAAATGTTGAATTCAAATTTTGGACAATTCTAAGTGAACTGGTATCAACAGTTAGTATGTTAAGTTATGGATGGCATATTGCACACTTAATTGCTAAAAAGAGAGTCAAAGGCTTAGAGCCAAGGCTTGGGTCTAAAGAACATCCATGTCAATCCAGCTCTAACAGATGGTCAAGGAGTCAAGGTGGTTGGGCACAATGCTGATCAAACAATCCCTAACAAGCAGAGAACATAACAACACACTGGCCCCACAACCCATTTGTTTTCAAAGAGTATTTTATTTTAATTAACTAATACTAATATATTGCATTTTTTAAAAATAATTTGACATTTAAAATTTAAAAAAAAAAAAAGCAAACATTTAAAGTATAAACAATTACAATTTGTTCCATTCAACAAACTATACATGATCTATAATGATACCTTGTCCGTATGAAATACATAAAAAATACAAAGTAAATCATCAAAGTTTGATCAAATGTAATTTTAGCTTTATTAATCAAACTATTTATGTACTGTGACAATACCTTGTCAGTATGAAATGCAAAGTTGCCTGTTACACCCCCAATAGCGGTCTGCAGTGAGCTGGCTGCTACTGAAAGTTTTTCATTTAGATGGTCCAGCTTTTCGTTTGTTGATTTTTCATGCTGTTTTCTAAGAAAAAAATAGTTTAAACTTTCATCAATTTTTAAAGTTTTTAACAGAAAAATAATAATTTTTAAAACAATTTATGATAAAATACACAAACGTTATTCTTGCATTGGTTGAAGAATTTTTTTTATTAGACAGAACGCGAGAATTTTTTTAAGGTCTGTGTTTAGGGTGAATATTGCATGTGAAGGATTAATAAGTGATTAGCGATTAGCAGATTTAAGACAACAACACTTGCTATATCAGTAGATACATGTCATTTCAAAAGCAATAGTTCAATGGCGACTTGTAAATGACTAAACAGTAGCAGTCAATTTGTTGAGATTGTATCTAAATGAAAGTGGTAGTTGCTTAGGCCCAGTGACTTCAAAAATTAATAGTAAAAACTAGTAGTAAAATTTTTTTTCATCCTTGGTGTTAGGTAAATACGACTTGTCTAACGTCTGTAATGTTTGTATCTTTGATGCAAGGACTCACCGTGAATGAATCTCAGCTGCAACAACTTTGTCTGTTTGTTTCTTCTGCTCTGTCAGCTGTTTCTCTATAAGGCCTATTGACTCGTCTAATTTTTGAATTGCTTCTCTGTTTTTCTGTCTCTCCATCTGAGTTTAGAATTAAAAAAACAAATACTGTAAAAGTTTATAAAAGGACTTTATAGTTCTAAAAGAATAATGAGGCTTTTCTCTTTTTAGGGAATATATAATTTTAAGCAATAAAGATTTATATTCAAATTTATGTTTTAACATTGAGGACAATGCCATACTTAAGCAAAAACATTTATAAAAGCAAAAGCAGACTTATTTTGAGTTAAGGCCAATAATATTTCAGCTGTAAAATGGATAAGTTAATAACTTTTAAAATTCAGAAATGCCAAGAATACAAGGACTAAACATCATACATTCATTCAAATATGCTACTAATACAAAGAATTAATACACATTCATTTAAGAACACTACCAGCACTAGGACTAAATAACATACATTCATTCAAATATGCTACTAATACAAAGAATTAATACACATTCATACACTACCAGCACTAGGACTAAATAACATACATTCATTCAAATAAGCCACTGATACACATAGGTAACATAAAAATTCAATCAAATGTGCCACTAATATAAGGATGATATGCATACAATCTGTACCTGAAACGTATCACGTATTGTCGCAAGTTCCTCATCACTCAGTTTCTTCAGCACCTGCCATTTTTTCTCATTCTCCTCCCTGACAGTGGTCTCGTACTTCTGTCTGACTTGCTGTTCTTGGAGAATTAACTGCCAAAACAAACAATTAATTAGTTATGTTGTTGTTTTTGGAGAATTAACTGCCAAAACAAACAATTAATTAATTAATTAGTTTTCTTATTGTTCTTGGAGAATTAACTGCCACTATAAACAATTAATTAATTAATTAGTTTTCTTGTTGTTCTTGGAGAATTAACTGCCACAACAAACAATTAATTAATTATTTAGTTTTCTTGTTTAGAATTAACTGCCAAAACAAACAATTAGTTAATTAATTAGTTTTCTTGCTGTTCTTGGAGAATTAACTGCCACAACAAACAATTAATTAATTAATTAGTCTTCTTGTTTAGAATTAACTGCCACAACAAAGAATTAATTAATTATTTAGTTTTATTGTTTATAATTAACTGCCACAAAAAACAATTAATTAATTATTTAGTTTTATTGTTTAGAATTAACTTCCACAACAAAGAATTAATTAATTATTTAGTTTTATTGTTTATAATTAACTGCCACAAAAAACAATTAATTAATTATTTAGTTTTCTTGTTTAGAATTAACTGCCACAACGAACAATTAATTAATAAAATGAAGCACATCACTAACAAGCTAGTTCACCTGTTGTTCTTGAAGAATTAACTATCACAAAAAATCAATTATTTAATTAATTAACTAATCAAAGCAAGCATACAGCTTACAAGCTATTTCCCTTGCTGTTTTTGCAGAATTTACTGTCATAACAAACAGTTAAATAAAAGTGTTTAAAACTAAAAGCATCATGGGTTAACAGGCTAGCTCCATTAGTCCTCATTGGTTTAAGGTAACTAATTACTCTAGGCTCTCTCCACATGTCAGGGCATGATCTGATAGGATGGTAGAGCATATGATTGCTAACCTGAAAGCCTCAAGTTCAAAACCTAGGCCTAGGTTCATAGGATGTCACTGAGTCCACCCAGCTCTGATGGGTACCTCATTCACAATAGGGAAAGCAAAGGTAGCTGAGCATAGCTGACCACACTATTCAGAGGCGTAGCGACCCTTCCCGGTGCCCGGGGACATACTTTCAATTTGGCGCCCCCCTCAGGAGCAAATTTTCAATTTGCACCCCCCCCCCCCCCCCTTGAACTTTTCATTTGCACCCCCCCTCAAACTTTCGATTTGCACCCCCCCCCCTCAAACTTTCGATTTGCACCCCCCCTTCAAACTTTCAGTTTGGCGCGCCCCCCTAAGGTCGGCGCCCAGGGACATATGTCCCCCCCCGCCCCCCCTCGCTACGCCTCTGACACTATTCCATCATATGCTGAAACAGGTGAATGCTACTTCACCTGTCAGGTTCAATAGGGTACTTCCATCCTAAATGGCTAAGTTAAATAATTACCAACCAACTCCACATGTCCTATCAGAGTAATTGGCTTAAGCTCATTAATTATCGCTCACCCTCTCCATTTGTTTGTATTTATCCTGCAGCTCCTCCCTGAGCTTAATCTCTTTGGTGAGCAGCCTCTTGTTGACCTCGTCCACCGACTCAGTTATCCTCCCCTGCAGCTTGATCTTCTCATTCTCAGAAAGGTGCTCCTTCTCCCTCTGTATCATGTCCATGGCGTGCATGGCCTCCTCCCTCTTGCGGTTCTGTTCTGACAAGTTCTCTTGCAGCATGTTGATTCTAGAGGTGGACATAATGGATTCAGTTCAAAGAGTTCTTTGTATGCTAGAGCACTTGTTCGACTTTTAATTCAGAAAAAAGGAAGTGTCTATTTCTTTAAAGACAGTCAAAAGAAGGGGTGTTAGTGTTAAAAGTGAAAGGACCAATCAGTGTTTCTTCCAGACTTTTTCCTCTGGACGGGTGGGGGGGGGGGGGGGGCACTTGAAATTTTGCTATTTCGTTCAGGGGGGGGGGGGGTATACTTTTTTTTTGGGGGGGGGGGGGGGTCTTTGACCCCCGAAGAGATGCCTGGAAGAAACTCTGGGACCAATTGAGATAAAAAAATTAAAATAAATTTTGTAATAGTGATTTTTTCCTATGTGATGTAGGAATTAAGAAAATAGCAACACTGTTATAGAAATAACATTTTATGAAGCTAGTTCAGTCTCATTATCTGCCCCACTTACTCTCATTTGTAATAGTAAGAAGTTTAAACTTTTATTAAAAAAAACTTATATCTTCTACTTCTTATTCTCAACAACATAAAAAATAAACACTTTCATTGTAAAAAGTTATTTCCTTATATTTAAAAAAAAATATTCTTGTAGATTAGGCCTATTTAATTAATGTAAACTTTAATCACCAAATAGATCAAATCTATGTAATGAGTTTTGTTTCAGTAATTTCACAAGGTAAATATTTACTTTTGCTGAACCTGCTGCTCCAGGCCACGTCTCTCATTCGCTTCCTGTTCCTGTCTGGTCCTCATCTCCATAATGACATCTCTTAACTCTGCTAATCTGAAATAGTTTGACCACAGATTTCATTACGGTTAAGTAATAACTAGGAAACTAATATTTTATTTTGCTTACCAATTTGAGCAAGGCAGGCACAAATAAAATAATAAAATACATTATAAACAATAGGTAACTTTTCAATATATTGAAAAACAACACTTTAAAAAAATAAATTTTTCTAGAATAAAAATAAAAGTTCTTGCTATGTTTAAATAAAAATTTAAGAAAATGTTGCAATATTTTACTGCTAGACTAGCTCTAGCCTGCACATGATTATAAACAATTGAAGTAAATGGTACCTGGTTTCTACTTGACCTCTCAGGTGTGTTGTGTTGGTCTCTGTGTTGCTGTACAGGTCACCCTGTTTCCTGAGGGCATCCAACTACAAGAGGGTAAACAATGTGTTTATACAGTCAGATGGTAGGGTGGGTGTGGTGGTAGGGTGGATGTGATGGTAAGGTGAGTGTGGTGGTAGAGTGGTACTGATGGTAGGTATGGTGTGATAGTAGGGTGGGTGTGGTGGTTGGGTGGATGCGATGTTAGGGTGGGTGTGGTGGTAGGGTGGGTGCAATGGTAGGGCGGATGTGATGGTAGGGTTGAAATGATGGTAGGGTGGGTGTGATGGTAGGGTGGGTGTGATGGAAGGGTGGGTGTGATGGTAGGGTGGGTGTGATGGTAGGGTGGAATAGATGGTAGGGTGGGTGTGATGGTAGGGTGGAATAGATGGTAGGGTGGGTGTGATGGTAGGGTGGAATAGATGGTAGGGTGGGTGTGATGGTAGAGTGGATCTGATAATAGGATTAATATGATAATAGAGTTGATTGGGTGATAAGAGAATTTGATAATAGGGTGATTAATAGAGTAGTCTAGTGTTAGTGTGAGTAATGATAGGATGAATCTGACGATGAGGTGAATATGAAGGAGTAAATATGAGGATGAATCTGATGATATAGTGACTGCTTATAGTATAAATCTGATGATGGGGTGAATTTGATGATGGGGTAAATCTGATGATAAAGTGAATCTGATGAAAATTGAATCTGTAACCAACCTGCACTTTATTTTCCTCCTCCAACCTCCTAGACCTCAGCTTCAGGTCGTTGACAGTACTGGAGAGCTCCATGGCTTGTGTCTCAAACTTTAACCTAACATTCCTCAGTTCCTCTGTTAAACTAAATGTTAATTTCTCTAGCTGATCTCGACTTCTCTGCATATCACTTAACTGCAGAGTCAGTTCCTGGATTCTAGTTTGTATAAATTAAATACATATTTAAAATAGATTTTAGTCTTGGTGATTAATTATTATTATTATATATGATCTCTTTGCATATTAGTTAACTTCAATGTCCTTTCTTGAAGTAGAGTGGTTGTTTTATGACAGATTACATTTTTTAAAAATTAGTTGATTATTTTTGTTATTCTTATTGTGATTGTCACTATCTAGCAAAATTTCAATGTTTGTTTTAATGTACACATTTCTTTATAAGCTATAATCCCCTGGAGGAGTTAGCTAACTATTTTTTTAGAATTGCTGCTAAATCAGATAGTTGTATGAAAATCATTTCAGGAATCAAATTAAGTTATAGGTGAGTTTGTGTGCCTTAAAATGTAAATACCAATGATTGATGGTTAAACAACTCTTTAATTTTAAAATAAGCTTAAACATCTATTTTTAATAAAGCCATGTCTATTACTTTATTATCTGATTATTTAATGAGTCCCAAGAAGTTCTAAATCTGGCACAATTAGCTGATTGCTGATCTAACCAATAAACTTATTTCAAAAATATAAGGCAAAAACTATCCAATGGAATAAAGCAACAGAACTAGCCAATGAAATACAAGATACCAACTTGGAAGCTTGAGAGTCTTTCTTCACTGAGAGTGTGTGCTGCCCTGCCACCACCGCCTGCTCCACCCCCTTGGTGTGGGATATAAGGGAAGACAGGGCAGACTTCTCCTCTATGATTCTGTCTTCTGCTGTCTTGATTCTGATGGACAGCTTGGTCATCAGGTCATTCACCATTCTGATTGAGTTCTCTATCTGTTGGCGAGATAACTGCTCATCCTGGGAAAATGGTAAGCAAAAATAATTTTTTTTTGTGTTTTTATCACTTAGGAGGTAAACATTATGTTTTACCTTAGTACAAAAGATAATATTTTCTTTCTAAACTGGTAAAGTTTCTGAGTGCATCCGAACCCAGGGACCAGAAAGAGACTTCCCTATGCACCACCACCTTTCTCCAGCTTTAAAGGGAAGACAAAGTGTGCATACCAATGACAGAAGAAAGGAAGAACTGACAGCTTATAAATATATAAATATATAAGCCTATATATATATATATATATATATATATATATATATATAGGCCTATATATTTATATATTTATAGTTCAATATATTGCCATGTTGATAAATAGAATTGTTTAAAACTGTTTGTATTAGTTACTTCCCATTTATAAAATCTTAAGAAAATCAAGGGGAATAACCTAAAACTATGTATAAAAAAATCAATATTTATCATGAAAAACTCAATGTGAACAAAAAAAATGTGATTATTACTTGCTATTTCACTAAACACAATTATTATACCTGTGCAAGGTTTTTTATCTATACCTCATAGATTTCAAATTTTTCAATTGACTCTAGTCTAAATTAAAAACTATTAATTCCTTTAAATAGATCATTTATTGAGATTTTAAAGTTCACCTAAATTATTGTTCCTGCACCATTGATGCACAATGCAAATTGTTCATCCCCTTCACAATTATATAATCCTCTTAAGTACCAGCTGCAATTAATATGTATAATCTAATAACTTTCATTACTTACCACCACCCCTCCCCACACAGTAACCACTGTTTAATTGTACTTATTTTCCTGACCATCAGCTTAGGTTCTGTGGTGGAGAGGGGGAGAAGCTATCTTAATTCCTCATTTTTCGTGACGATCAGCTTGAGCTCCCCCCCCCCCCAGCACCCACCTTAATACTCTCCTCATTTTTCCTGACCATCAGCTTGAGCTCCCCCCCCCCCCACCCCAACACCTACCTCAATACTCTCCTCATTTTTCCTGACCATCAGCTTGAGCTCCCCCCCCCCACCCCAACACCTACCTCAATACTCTCCTCATTTTTCCTGACCATCAGCTTGAGCTCCCCCCCCCCCACCCCAACACCTACCTCAATACTCTCCTCATTTTTCCTGACCATCAGCTTCAGCTCCCCCCCCCCCACCCCCCAGCACCTACCTTAATACTCTCCTCATTTTTCCTGACCATCAGCTTGAGCTCCCCCCCCCCCCCACCCCAACACCTACCTCAATACTCTCCTCATTTTTCCTGACCATCAGCTTGAGCTCCCCCCCCCCCACCCCCAGCACCTACCTTAATACTCTCCTCATTTTTCCTGACCATCAGCTTGAGCTCCCCCCCCCACCCCCCACCCCAACACCTACCTTAATACTCTCCTCATTTTTCCTGACCATCAGCTTGAGCTCCCCCCCCCCTACCCCAACACCTACCTTAATACTCTCCTCATTTTTCCTGACCATCAACTTGAGCTCCCCCCCCCTACCCCAACAACTACCTTAATACTCTCCTCATTTTTCCTGACCATCAGCTTGAGCTCCCCACCCCCCTCCACCCCCAGCACCTACCTTAATACTCTCCTCATTTTTCCTGACCATCAGCTTGACCCCCACCCCCCACCCCAACCCCCCTCCCCCCATCCCAGCACCTACCTTAATACTCTCCTCGTTTTTCCTGACCATCAGCTTGAGCTCCCCCTGCATCCTTATGACCTCCTCCAACAACGCCCTGTTGGACTTCTCCGTGACCCCCAGCCTGGTCTCCAGGATCCTGACCCGGTCGTCCCCCTCGTACAGGTCTGCTGCGGTCCTGAAGGCTCCCATCCCGTCCTTGCCAGACAAAACCGGAACTAACCTGTTCTCACTGTGGCTGGGGGCGGTGGCTGTTGGTATCAGGGGAAGTTTTGACGTCTGCTGTGGTCTGGGTAACAGAATTTTTTTATTCAGATAGATATTCAACCAAAGTCAAGACTAAGAAGGTTTTTATCTATTTTTAGATTAGAAATGGAAGTTGGTAAATTTTCAAAATAAAAATACCTAGCAAAATAAATAAATAAATATTGCAGCCCATGAAATATCTATCGTCAGTAAGAAATCTAATACAAATCTGATAAACGTCTAGCAAACTTTGACGAAAAGAAATAACAGAAAGAAATATTTTATTAAAACGTTATATAGAATGTTTGGGTCTTATCCAGATAAGCCCCGTCACGAATGCAAAAAGTGCAGGGTCGAAAAGTTAAGCCCCGCCACTTGTGAGATATTTCTGATGTCTAGACATTTGAATATTTAAACCCACGCTATAAAAACAACTCCTCAAGAGTTAGTGTTAGGATTAGAGTTGATGGTACCTAAATACAGAGCTTTAGTTTTAGGCTTAGGGTTGATGGTACCTAAATACAGAGCTTTTCATGCAAATTATTAATGACCTGTCACAATTTCAACCTCATCAATAAAATCTGAAAGTACAAGTTTCACATCCTCTTTTTATAACCTTGTTTGAGTGGCGGCGTTACTTTTTGGCGGTCTTATCTGGAAAAGATCCAAATGTTCGATTTGGAACCTAATTTAGTGAGGGTCAGATAATTGCATTGTTGGTTTGACGCCACCCCAATATCTCCAGTTCAAAAGACCAACCGTATTTAAATGGGTTTAGGTTGGACGACCTGGCTTCCCACATCTGTAGATGAGTGACATAAAGCAGGTCTACAATCCTAACGTAATTCAATACTGATTAATAAAGAATGTGATATCAAAATATCACGCGTAAATGTGCCCGCGGCGTCATTCTGCTGGTGTTGTTAAGAGATTAGGAATTAAAGACATCACATTTTTTACCATCACCCAACCCATCCCCTTTATATCCAAACGTCCTCACAAAACCACTACCCCTCCTCTCAGCCTAAAATATCACAACTCCACCAATCCACCTACAATAAAAACGCTACGTCATATTTCTTGCCACCCCCCCCCCCCCTCATCTCTTTCCACCAAACACATCATAACCCATAGCCCCAGTTCTCCCATTCCTGTGTATGACGTCATTTAATGATTTATTGACGATATCCATTTTTGTTTTTAAAATCCGCGTGAATTCGAATTTCAGCAAGACAATAAAAAAATAATTCTGCCGAGGTTCCAAACTACTTGACATCTTCAGGTATGGTAACCATGGCGCTAAATTGAAAAGTATTCTCTTCCAGTAAACAGATTTACAGGATGGTCGCACTCGTTAAGTTCTGGTGTAACGTTTCGGCTAAGCTTAATAAACCATTGTTGGGACTGGTCAGAATTTATGGAGTCGTTAGTCGTGGTCGCACAGGGGAAGCTACTCAATTATGTACAGCAAAGGGGAGGCTAGTCAGTCGAATAATTTGTGTTGTTCGTTAGCAAGACTATTGAAAATAAATCTCACATTAAAAAAAAATAATAAGGAAAACGGCTTTAAATAGATTCACAAATAGGGGTCGGCGTGGTCGAGTCGGTAAAGCTCATGGTTGCTAAACCGTCGGGCAGATGAGGCTCGTTAGCTGGGGACAGCCACTCTTCTAGGAGAGACAACTCCAAAATCAAACAACTGCTGCCCTGTAGTTTGTTCTTGGTTGGACAAAGGCTATGGAAGCAAATCCAAAAAGAAAACCAGGCAAATATCGGAGTCAACGGCCCATACGGCACATAACCAGTTGACACGTATACTTAATTGTGTTGGAGGGGATCCTTCCCAACACTAAAATTAAGAAAGATGAAAAAGAAGAAGATTCACAAAACACACAAAAATCACAAAGGAAAAAATGCACTAAAAGTAAAAAAAAATGTAGTTAGGTGTAGCCTTATTAAATTTATATGTTGGAATGACTACATATAAAAGCTCACTTACATAAAACATATTCCCTCATACAGAGTTTATTGATAGGTTTACGTTGCACAACATAATCTAAGACCTATGTTCAATTATCATTATTGAGCGCCCATGTTTTTATAATATCACAACAACAAAAATCTAACTTGCCGAGTAATTTAATTATGTAGTAATTGACATGTATTGTGTAATTTGATTGTGTAATTATTAACCTGTATTGTGTAATTGTAACCGTCCGACTCATTCTGTTAACTAGCGCGCGAGCTCATGAAATAACACTATACACCATGAAAGGAAAGTGGTGATTACAAAACTTGAAAACTTCAAACGAAACAATCCAACATGAAAAAAACGGCCACACTATGGCGTTGCAGCATTCGACGAGGATTCGGTTTACTCTGTGATCCAAAGCAAAAAAATTATAATGCAACTTTCGATGGGTTTTATCGATCTCGTTTAAGTGATCGATAATTCCCAATAAAGCTCACAAAAAAAAAATACTGATTCAATCTTCAAAGGGTAATAACCAATCGGATAGCTAGAAAATTTCACGTGATGTTTCAATGGTTCCTCTAAAAGAGAGGGCGGGAGGGTGCATGCTGGGAGAAGTCTGCTCACGCTAAACGCGGTGTTGGGTCACTGCTACTGCTAGTAGATCATTCCAGCAGGCCAAGTAACTCATTGATTCTAATGGTACTGCTTATTTCGGCCAACGATAGAGGAAATACGCATTTTCCATTATGTGTTTATGTGCACTCACGGTGGAGCGGATATAAGCATCTTGCGTATTTCCTCCAACGTTGGCCGAAAAAAAACTTTTCTTACTCTGAGTGTCTGTGTGGGTCTAGGATTTTAAGCGAGTCGGTGACTGCGTATCAACAAATTACATGTAAGTCTATACAGCAGAGGCGTAGCTGGGGGGGGGGGGTGCACCCCGGGCATACCCTAGAGGGGCGTCAAACAGTCGAAGTCAAGTATATAGAATGCTTCGGCTTTGCGGACTGATTTAACTGTTTTATAAATCAAGTGTGTGACCAAAACCTTTTTTTTTAAAATTAGGAGACAGTGACTTGTAAATATCGCCACTGACCTTTCCAAAAAGGGGTGGGGTTATCTTTTTTGACAACGTGAATAACCATATATATATACGTGGGGGGGGGGGGGAAGGAGAGAGAGAGAGAGAAAGAGGGTCGCTACCCCTCGGGTGCTCAAATTATTTCCAGGGGACCTGTCAATGGGCTCTAGACAGTCAACTAAGAGGGTGCTTGTTTAGTTTGACCCTGGTTATATTCGCATGAAAAAAAAATTGGGGTCGCTAGAACATCTTGTCCATCTAATGTCCGAGATCTGGTCAATACAGCCCAGTCTTACACAGTCAGATTGGGCTGGAGGGGTGTGATCTAGAAATCGCTTTTGTACAAAGAAAAACACATCACTATTGTGTATTTCACAACACATTCAATATTCTTTGTCACCTACAGCTATCCCTTATATAAAACTATTAAATGCAATAAAAAAAGCTTATAATAAAAACAAATATGCATTTTAAAATGTTCTACTAGAGAAAAAAAATTCTTCATATTGAATATAAATATACTTAACCAAAGGTTTTACGGAGCACAATATGCAAAATAAGTGTGTATTTAAGTTTAAAATGGCTACAGGACATCCCCCCCCCCAACAACAGAGCCAGATAAATCAAATGTCTGTCTAAAGAAGGTGGCATACAGTATTACCACGACCTTGTTCAAAAACAGCAACAACAAAAAGTTTAGGGCAACAACAAAATCAAACAATAAGAGCAATATTCCAACAAGCATTACAGACTAGTAAACCTAATTGCAACAGATCAGGCTAAAGCTAAGTTCGACCTTTCTCTTATCAGTTCTAGAAAGATCGATACCCATGGTAAACAAACTATCCTCTGACCAATCCCCACCCATTCCCATCTTCACGATCGGACAGTAGCTCAACTAGCCTAAGACACAAGACATCCAAAGTATTCCATTCAGTCGAGAGTATTTGTTTTGTCGCTGTATACATTTTTAATACTAGTTTTTAAAGTTTTCGCGTTGCCAAGAGATACATTCTCGAGGCTTAAACACGCCGCCATTTTGATTTTAAAAGAATAACACCGTCTCACAAGGGAAGTAAACAATTCTCTTCGGTATCTGGTTGGCAGTTGCTAGCACTTGAATAACAATTCTATTAGCATAGCTGCGGTAATTTAAGGGCATTATAGATGTGAGGACTACTCAAAGAGATGCAAGTGCGTAAACAACAAGTTGCATGCTAATGAAGTAACAGTGTAATATAGATGTGGGGCCTAGATAACAGCATTAACCATGAGATGTTTCTGTGTGCCAAAGATATAGGCTACTGATTTGTAGAATAGCTTAGAGGTTTAGAGCTGTAGAGGTATCAAGACTTGGAGATGTTATGGTATCACGATTTAGGGATGTAATGATATAATGACTTAGGGATGTTATGGTATCACGATTTAGGGATGTAATGATATAATGACTTAGGGATGTTATGGTATCACGATTTAGGGTTGTAATGATATAATGACTTAGGGATGTTATGGTATCACGATTTAGGGATGTAATGATATAATGACTTAGGGATGTTATGGTATCACGATTTAGGGATGTAATGATATAATGACTTAGGGATGTTATGGTATCACGATTTAGGGTTGTAATGATATAATGACTTAGGGATGTTATGGTATCACGATTTAGGGTTGTAATGATATAATGACTTAGGGATGTAATGGTATCATGATTTAGGGAGGTAATGATATAATGACTTAGGGATGTTATGGTATCACGATTTAGGGTTGTAATGATATAATGACTTAGGGATGTAATGGTATCATGACTTAGGGAGATAATGGTATCATGATTTAGGGTTGTAATGATATAATGACTTAGGGATGTAATGGTATCATGACTTAGGGATGTAATGATATAATGACTTAGGGATGTAATGGTATCATGATTTAGGGAGGTAATGATATAATGACTTAGGGATGTAATGGTATCATGATTTAGGGAGGTAATGATATAATGACTTAGGGATGTAATGATATAATGACTTAGGGATGTAATGGTATCATGACTTAGGGAGGTAATGGTATCATGATTTAGGGAGGTAATGATATAATGACTTAGGGATGTAATGGTATCATGACTTAGGGGTGTAATGATATAATGACTTAGGGATGTAATGGTATCATGACTTAGGGGTGTAATGGTATCATGATTTAGGGATGTAATGATATAATGACTTAGAAATGTAATGGTATCAAGACTTAGGAATGTAAAGTAATGGTATCATGACTTGGAGATGCTATAGCGAAATGACGTAGAGATATAATTGTATACTGACTTGAAGATATCATGGTATAGAGTCAAAGAGATGTAGTAGTATTCGGTAGTGACTTAGAGTTTAAATGATATTATGATTTGGAGATGTAATTGTATTATGACTCAGACATTTGGCTCTATAATGACTTACAGATGTTATGTAAGAATGGAGCTATGTGGTGGTATAATGATTTAGAGATGCGTTTGTACAACGACTAAGAGACGTGGTTGTATTATGACTTAGAGATGTGGCTGAATAATGAGTTAGACATATGGCATGATAATGACTTAGATATATATAAGGACAGAGATCTGTGGTTGTATGCTAAATTAAAGAAGAGGCTGTATAATGCGTATATCTAAGATACAGTTGTATACATATTTAGATACACGTGGTTTCATATATTTTGTGTGTAAATAGACTACTTATACACGTGGTTGTATAAAAAAAAATACATAACTATAGAAAAAGAATTGTGCGGAATTCGGGTAATACGTGCAAGAAAGAACTAGCTAACATCAATTGCAAGAAAGAACTAGCTAACATCAATAGAAGACTTACAAAGATTGTGTTACATCAATAAACAAAGCTTGCGACCGTACACACACACAGACAGACAAACAGACAGACAAACTTACAGAGATGAAGCTGTACCTCCCGCTCTGCTAATATCATAATGAGTAGCAAACGGGTACTGGATGTTGCTCTTTCGCATCTCCAGCATGCTCT
This sequence comes from Physella acuta, assembly GCF_028476545.2. Classification (NCBI taxonomy): domain Eukaryota; kingdom Metazoa; phylum Mollusca; class Gastropoda; family Physidae; genus Physella; species Physella acuta. Next base: position 165,379 of record NW_026732374.1, on the reverse strand, counting down.
AATCCTTTCGGCTTCCTCCACTAATCATAGTTCAAGGTCGTTCCGCGGTGTCCGGGGTCTAGTATCTAGAACAAACAAGACGTGTCATTTAATACCCTCACAAATCCTTTGTCCGGCAGTTGTCCGAATTGGACCTAGAGCAGTCTGCATTCGACCGGTCGGCCTCATCTGATGAAATTTCCGATGCCACACAGAAGTGTTTTTTAAAAATATGATCTTCCACGAATATCCAGTTTCCTGTTTTGGACGTTGGATAAAATTAAAACAATGGCAGCATCCGGGTATGCAATATTAATGATATTTAGTTCTAAAAAAATTAGGGGGGAAAATGGTTTCAAACTTTGTCAAAGTAAAATTACGAATTATAAATTAACTAAATTTCTACAGCCAAACGCCCGATGCATAAGGAAACTTGAGAAATAATTTCAAAATAAAAATCAAACAATGTCAAAGGATATGGCAATTAATTGACATTCGCTCATCAAAGAAAATGTATGGTCGATATAAACTGGCTTCACGTTATACACTGGCTTCACGTTATACACTGGCTACACGATATACACTGGCTACAAGATATGCACTGGCTTCACGTTATACATTGGCTACAAACATAACAGCAAGTAACTCGGCGCTTTATTCTTTTGTTAAGTCTCTCCTCAAACACACGACGGGAACTCAATTAAAGATGCATAGACCAACGAATCAGACAACAATTCGATGAAAATCCTTGAAAAAAAATAAATTCGAATTTGCAATCATCAGTTAAACTAGAACTAAACTATTAAAAGACGAGAACAAACAGGTGAACTTGATCTCTTTACTAAAGCATTGCCTTGTTGACCGGTGGTGTGTTTAAAACGTACTATACAACAGGGGTTCTTAAAGTTTTTGGAGGAACCGAACCCATCAAGTTTCATATGAGCATTCATCGAACCTTTCTTAATACGTCTATCGTCCCCACTGACAAAATCCGATCGTGAATCAAACGAGCCTGGTGTGTGTCTTGACCTCCGCCGAACCCATGATACTGAATCGCCGAACCCCAAGGGTTCGATGGAACCCAGGTTAAGATCCACTGCTCTAGAACTATACGGTGTAATAATTAGTCATCCAATTAAGTCAAATTTAATGTCATAATGCATTGTCTTCATGTCTTGACCCACGTACCAATTACGAACCGTATCTGTCAGTTAGAAGTGTCCGAATTTTCGCTCCGGCGTTTCGGTCTAGACAGACAGAGGAAGTGAGTGTAATAAAAGCTTGTAAAAATCACAAAATCGGAAGAAGGGCTGGGCAGTAGTAATCTTCAGCCAGCCGTCCCACATAGAATCAAAAGAACTGGACAGTAGTAGTCTTCAGCCAACAGTTCCACATGGAGGTACACCTCTGACAAGAAGTATCCAGGTAACTGGGCCCTGAGCTAATGTTTTAACTGCTCAGCAGCGGTGACTCATCTTCCTTGTAAAATATTTGTTTAAATATTTTAAAAAAAACTCTCAGAATATTACCGATATATATTGATCCGTTCAAAGCAATCGATATTGTTTTTCAGTTTAAAAAAAAAACAAAGAACGGAAGTAGACTATGACAATGTTGATCATTGTTTTCATTAAATGTTACACCAATAGCCCCACCCAATATACCCAGTGACTGGCGGAGTAAAGACCACAAGCAGACTATCGATTTAACGTCGTTAACCAAAGGTTATTAGAAAAAAAAAAAGAAACAACGGTCTGTTTTTAATTGACGCCAAAAAGTTAAAAATTAAAAATAAATAAATAATAAAACCTTTCCCCCACCTACACCTTTGCAAAACATTAAGTAGTATACAATGTCTTGAAATCCATAAAAATATATACATTTTCCGACAGGACTGTATTTTCTACCATAACAATATTTGATTGTTTTAACCAAGGGATGAGAAGTAGATCTAAACATAAAACAACCCCCCCCCCCCCACCCACCCACACACACACACTTTGTATCGTTCCCATCAAAAGCCAAGTGAACTGAAGACCGCGCTCGTAATTCAGTTCAGTACTGCGTGGTTGTTCGATATCAAACATAGTGAATAAAGACTGGGATAAAAGTGCATACATAAAGTAGCATGAATGAAAGTGCGTGGCGCCATGGGAATAGTTAATGTGTAAGTAAGTGGTATCAGGTGCATGTACATATCTAGTGTGTGTGAAAGAGTATGATTGTGTACATATCTAGTGTGTATGAAAGAATATGATTGTGTAACGCAATTGTTGATACAGTGTGTACAAAACAAGATTTGTATGCGATGTGTTGAATGAGGAGTGTAAGGCCTGTATAGTGAAACAATGCTTTGACCTTTTTACTCTGTTCTGTCCACACGAAGGTCTGTGTATTTGTGTAGGCTACTCCACGAAGCATGCTTTGTACGTTACTGAAAGTCTCATTATGTGTTGGTTACTGAACGTCTTATGAACGTCCCATTTATGTGTTGGTTAATGAACGTCCCAGTATGTGTTGGTTAATGAACGTCTTATGAACGTACTATGTGTGTGTTGGTTAAGGAACGTCCCAGTATGTGTTGGTTACTGAACGTCTAATGAACGTCCTATGTATGTGTGGGTTAATGAACGTCCTAAGTTTGTGTTGGTTAATGAACGTCCTAAGTTTGTGTTGGTTAATGAACGTCCTAAGTTTGTGTTGGTTAATGAACGTTCTATGTATGTGCTGGTTAGTGAACGTTCTATGTATGTGTTGGTTAATGAACGTCCCATATATGTGTTGATTTTAATGAACGTCCCATGTATGTATTGGTTAATGAACGTCCCATGTATGTGTTGGTTAATGAACGTCCTATGTATGTGTGGGTTAATGAACGTTCTATGTATGTGCTGGTTAGTGAACGTTCTATGTATGTGTTGGTTAATGAACGTCCCATATATGTGTTGATTTTAATGAACGTCCCATGTATGTATTGGTTAATGAACGTCCCATGTATGTGTTGGTTAATGAACGTCCTATGTATGTGTGGGTTAATGAACGTTCTATGTATGTGCTGGTTAGTGAACGTTCTATGTATGTGTTGGTTAATGAACGTCCCATATATGTGTTGATTTTAATGAACGTCCCATGTATGTATTGGTTAATGAACGTCCCATGTATGTGTTGGTTAATGAACGTCCTATGTATGTGTTGGTTAATGAACGTCCTATGTATGTGTGGGTTAATGAACGTCCCATGTATGTGTGGGTTAATGAACGTCCTATGTATGTGTTGGTTAATGAACGTCCTATGTATGTGTGGGTTAATGAACGTCCCATGTATGTGTGGGTTAATGAACGTCCCATGTATATGTGGGTTAATGAACGTCCTATGTATGTGTGGGTTAATGAACGTCCTATGTATGTGTTGGTTAATGAACGTCCTATGTACGTGTAGGTTAATGAACGTCCTATGTATGTGTTGGTTAATGAACGTCCTATGTATGCGTTGGTTAATGAACGTCTCATATATGTATTGGTTAATGAACGTCCCAAAGTCACATGCATGTGTTGGTTAATGAACGTCCCATATATGTGTTGGTTAATGAACGTCTTATGAACGTTCCATATATGTGATGGTTAATGAACGTCCCATGTATGTGTTGGTTAATGAACGTCCTATGTATGTGTTGGTTAATGAACGTTCCATATAGGTGTTGGTTAATGAACGTCCTATGTATGTGTTGGTTAATGAACGTCCAATGTATGTGTTGGTTAATGAACGTTCCATATAGGTGTTGGTTAATGAACGTCCTATGTATGTGTTGATTAATGAACGTCCCAGTATGTGTTGGTTAATGAACGTCCTATGTATGTGTTGGTTAATGAAAGTCCCAATGTATGTGTTGATTTTAACGAATGTCCCATGTATGTGTTGGTTAATGAACGTCCTATGTATATGTTGGTTAATTAACGCCCCAGTATGTGTTGATTTTAATGAACGTCCCATGTATGTGTAATACAACGAACCTGTATTCTAAGTGTACCATAATAAAATCACAATGAATTCCCTTCAATTTGCAAATGAACATCAGCATGACGTTTTTTTTACGTGAAGTAAAATAACGAAATTACAATATTGTATTAGTAAACACACCTCTGATCAATAAGTAATAATCACATACACTTACAAAACCTACAGCGCATGTAGAGAAGAGTAAAAAAAAAGTATCTCAATCAACACTAAAGGGTAAACCATGTTTAAGCCATACCCTGGTGATAATTATATAAGTGGGCGTTTTTCTCGGCTGTTATGGATTATGAATTATTACATTAATGTGCTTTACGGGTAGGATGATTGGTTTACAAAAAGTTATACTAGTGTGGCTACACTCACATATTAAACACAAAAGGGTAGTTGGATGGTTGGTTATTTTGTTATATTGTGTTATATGGCGTGGAGGTGATATATTAACTACTTTGATTTTTTTTTTGCAAACTCCTAAGGTATTAGGCATGAGTTAATTGACACACCAATCCCTACATGTTATAAGAGGTAGGGGTGGGGGTTCTAGAGATGTTATATATTGAGGGGTGGGTAGATATATAACATTAAATTGGCAAGGAGGAAGGTGGGTCAAATGCAAAGTTTTTGTTATATATGTGCACAATCCGGATAGATAAGTAGCTGACAATCCATGTACACAAGTAGCACTGTCGTAGTGTTGTGTGTGGCATGTAGTGGATGGTGATGCTGAAACCCAGACTTGTTAGGTAGACTCATTCGCCTAACATACTCACGCTCAAAATAAAAATAAAAAATTAAAACGCGATCGTCATTTTCATTATTTTAAACCAAAACAACTTATAAAGTCGCAAGATTTTTAAGTAAATGTTAAGCTTAGTCGCAGAATACAAGGGATTTGACTATAATTATTTTCTTTTTAGAGAATCTATTTTAAAAACAGTTCCATAATTTCTGAATATAAGTAAAATAAACAACCAATATTAAAACAATAGAACAGTTCCATCTAACTTCAATTTCGAGTTCGATATAATTTGTCAACACAAATAACGATCCAGAAACACTCAATCATTGAAGTAGTCCAATTAGAAAAAAAAACAACACCACCTTTAAAAAATTAGAATTACCGCCCCTTACCACGTATTCTCACCCCTAGGACAAGAAATCTCCAGCCACTGAAACAACATCAATATCTTGCGATGTTTCACCTAGCGACCGAGTGTTGTCTCCATCCCGCACTAAATAGAGTAACTGTTCGTGATTCGTCGACTTCCGCCTAGTCTTGTTGCATTGATTAGATGTCAAAGCGTAATGATAAAGTGGACAATTCAGTGATTTTGTGGATCAGCACAATGCTTTGGTATCACTAGCAAAGGTTATGTACGGGAGAAAAATGTCCCCCTTGAAATAATAATATAGTTTGGTTGTATGGGACACTTTGTATACAAACATAACAATATGGGAACTACACTTAGAGTGAGTTCATCTTAACACGTAATTCTACACAATAAGACGATAAAAGTACTTTAAAAATGAGTTAATTTAAATAATATAACACTTTATCAGGGGGTAGATGTAAATTATACCTAACATACTGAGAATATAATCAATGACTATTCTGATAGCTACGGCGATTAAAGCACATCCATTCTGACTAATGGAGACGGAGTGTTCTAGCGGTAGAGGGCTGGACTGCTAACCCGTGAGTCTGGAATTCGAATCTGGGTTCAAGTCAGTAGACCGTCCCTGAGTCCACCCTACCCTGATGGGTACCTATCTCATGTTAGGGAATTAAATGCGGCTGGGCATAGTGCTGACCACACTATCACTTCATATGCCGAGGACACAGAAACAAGTGATATCTACTTCACTTGCCACATAGACTGTCAGGTTTGAAAGGCAAACTTTACTTTATACTGACTTATAATCTCTGATATGAGTAAAAAATGAAGCCTTCGTCGGAAGAAGTAGTTAACCTTTAATAGCTTGAATTCGTTTTGTGAAATATTTTTTGGTAGGCTGTGGTGTTTAGAGAGCATAAATAATAAGGAAATTGAAATTTGTTATCAAATAATGTATGATTTGCATACCTGCTACAATATGAAGCATAGGGTTAACAACAAATGACTTCACATCACGATATTTCAACTGATTTCAGCTCTCTGTAGAAAAATCCTTTGACTTACTTAGTGGTATTTAGTCCCTATATGACAAGCTCCTGCCTACATAAGTCTCTGGCATAGGCAATATCGTTCAATCTCGACTGACCGTTAGTTTCCAAATCTGCGATGACCTTTATTGTTATTGTAAGAGCTTGGTGGAAAATGCACCATCGTACCTCGCTTATTCCAGCAATCCCCTAATGTGCCTGTCACCATGGGGGGGGGGGGGGGGGAGGAGGAGGAAATACGACACAGAACAACAACTCCGCCGTTGTCTGGTACCAAGTCCAGAACAAGAAGGAACCTGGGTAAAGTGTAGTTTGGGCTAGTGACCCATCGTATGGTGAAAAAAACAACCCACCTCAACAGAAACAACAACAAACCAACGTCCAAATATCACGGGAGGGCAATTGAAGGACGGAAGCAGCGAAGTCTGTTACGACACGTATGGGTGATAGCCGCAAGGAAATCTCTGCTCCAACATAATGCACAGTGTCTCACAAATAATAATAGAGAAAGACCATTGGGGACATGGAGGAGAGCAGAGTTTCTTTCAGGCATTTCTTCGGGTTTGGCTAAGTCCACCCCCCCCCCCACCCGAAATATAATTTTGTATTGAATCTAATATATAAAGCTCAGTTCTGTATGTAATGCATATGTTTGTCGTTGGTCTTGGATGGATTTAAGTGTTAGAAAATTATCGTGCGCATTTGTCTAAATTTATGAGCTAAAAAATTACTATTGAAAGTGTTGGGAAATAATTTTCATTTTTCAAATTATAGTAATAATTGTCGGCATGTTCATTAAACACAAGTTTTAAAAAAATATCATCTTTTACAAAAATTCAAATTATGTCTTTATTTAGTCCTATAGCACTTACTTCCCTTTGATAAATTAGGAAAACAAAATTACTTCCCTTTATAAAACCATTGCATTTTGTGGAAAATAATTTACTTTTTAATTACTTTGTTTTGGTGTTGGGAAAAAAAAAATAATTACATAATTAGCGGGGATTGATCAAGTGCAAATGTTGTAGGTATTTTACGGATAAGCTTGGAGTATTAAAATTGTTCATTAAATTGAAACAGGCGCGTTCGTTTAAGTGAGTGCAAAAGACTATGAATAAGTTGGGGTACTATAGTCGTTCATTAAGCTAAAACAGGTGATTCCGCCACGGGCGTTTATGTTCGCGTTAGTGTTTTCTTTGTGTTTAGGTGGGTTTGCGTTAGTGGTTTCGTTTTGATTTTGTTCGTTTTTGTTCTTTCTTTTTTCGTTTTTGTTTGTGTTTTTTTTTGTTTGGGTTTGTATTTGTGTTTTTGGTTGGTTTTGCGTTTGGATTTGGTTTGTTTTCGTTTGCTTTTTCGTTGTTTTTTTTTTTGTTGGTATTGGTGTTTGTGGTTGGGTTTGTTATTAGGTTTTTGTTTTCGTTTGCTTTTTTGTTTGTTTTTTCTTTGTGTTTGTATTGGTGTTTATGGTTGTGGTTGGGTTTGTTGTTAGGTTTTTGTTTTCGTTTGTATTTGCAATTGTGTTAGCGTTATGTTTGCGTTTTGTTGTTTTGGTTGGTTGTGATGTGGGTGGGCAATGCCGGGTTTATGATGATTACTAAACACACAGGTAATGATCTTTAACAGAAAGGTTTTTCACAGAAGCCAGAGCAGGGCCTGGCCGGGACGGCTAGTATATTATATACTTTACCAGTGCCCCCGACCTCCTCGGAGGAAAAAGTCTGAAAGAAACAACGGAGGAGCGAGATGGAAGAAGAGGTTCTGGCTACAGATAGAACCTGACATCAACTCAAGCGGTAACCCAGGAGTCATGACAGAGGTTGGTCGCTGCATTGTGCTCTACGTGAAAAAAACGAGGATTACGTTAGGGTCAGAAAAACGGGCAGAACGTCAATTAGATTCAACAGGGACAAAAGGAAAACCAAGAAATACTAGGAAACTAGGAAGAAATAGGCAAAGAGAGAAAGAAAAAGAGAACGATAGGGGGGGGGGGGGGTCTGGAGTTTAGGACACGCTCTAATACAACAGTCCAAAACAGGGCAGTGAGTCTCTCAAACGAGAATACTTGGAGTTTAGCAGAAATCCTACTAAAATATACATGTATAACTAACTATATGTAAAAAAATATACCACTGTAATTTTCAATAAACAATCTAATGATATATTACATCATTATTAAATAAATTTAGGCAGGGATAATATTGTAAAATAATTAGACAGAAAATACGATATAATTTTTATAAGTTACTTCCCATATATACATTCAATATAACCAAGAGAAATAATCAATAATCATGTTTCAAAAAGATGTTAAAATACAGAAAAATGTTAATAGTAACAAAATTAAAAAGACGATTATTGTTTATTATCTTACAGATCATCAATATTAAAATCGTTATATAAATGTTCCGGACTCTTTTATAAGTCAAGGATTTTAGAATTTTCATTTGACTCTAGTTTAACTATAAAACCATTAGCTAGATTAAACGTTTGATCTACAGATTAATGAAAATTTTAGTGTACTTGATGCTCGCACATGTCAATACACATGCTAGTTTTTTTTTTCAGTACACTGAACGTGACAGTCTTGTAGTCATTAGAGTGGGTAGATCCAGATGCAGTACAGTGTACACATAGTTACTCATGGTTCATAGACTCAAATCCTTTAACACACTAGTTTGCTTCAACCCCAATATAAATATGATCCCTACATGAATTAATGACGCAGGGGCATTATTCCTTCTCCCACTCCACAGCGAGCATTACATGGATTTGTGCTTTACCTCTCTTCAATCATCGGATTAGGTCTGTATATTGTATGGGCTTACATTCCTGATCACTGGCTACATTCAGTTGGTCTCACTTACTGGCCTCAAAAATATTGGGCTGCTTCTTTGCCAGTATACTTACGTGTTGCTATCATCCTGAGTTACATTGCATATACAGGGTTAATTCTGATTAAAACTCCTGCTCTCAGTGATGTTAGAACAATAACAGATAGTCGTGCATTGTATGCAGATAATGAGCATTCACATCCTGAAGCTATCCCACCTTTGAGGGATTTAGACATTTCAACAGTTAATGCCCTCCTATACTTGGATTGAAATATTTTGCAGTTTCTATTCTACAATTAAAAGTTATGGTAAATAAATAATCATGATTTTGTGAAAAAAAAATGAAAGTGAAAGTGAAAGTTCCAAAACAAATATAGAGTCTAGTTCATTTTATCTTTAAAGATAAGATGAGCTGCAAAAGGCAACTATAATGACCATCAACAATAGGGTTACATTTCTCGAGACTTTTCGGTTTATCAACCATCGACGCGCCCCTCCAACTCCTGTAGTCCAAGTGCCAGTAAACTCTCCAGAGGTCAACCAAACCTGCGTGGCCACCAGACAACCAATCGCAAGCAGCACTTACTATTCCTAATCTATGACAGAGCTGAGACCTAGTACTTCAGTTTGGAAGTCACCAACATCACGACACAAAATCAACCAACACTCGCGGCTTCTACACACTACACTGCTCACTACACGATTAGCAGTGTTTCTTCGACTTTTTTCTCCGGGGGGGCACTTGAAATTTTCGGGGGGGGGGGGGGCGGTAGACTTTCTTCGGGGGGGCGGTAGACTTTCTTCGGGGGGGGGGGGGGGGGAGGGCGGACACTGTTAAAAGTATATATTTTCTATATAAATTATATAAATTTCATTTCGTTCGGGGGGGGGGGGGGGGGGGGGCTAGGGTTAGAAGAGATGCCTGGAAGAAACTCTGACGATTAGCCAAAATCAACGACACTCTAGGGCCCCTCCATCACGCAACACTCAAGCAAACCCTCCGACTAATCAGCTTAAAAGAGGACACAATAAACACCGTCACTCACACCAACAACCGTAGCTGCGCCATCTACAGTACTACACAGACAAACCAGTAGCCAATCCCACATTACATCAACAAGTCCATCAACATATTCATAGCCATCTCACGCAGAAAGCAAGCATGTCAATATTGCGTCTCTACGCATCACTGGGCACACCACTGCAAGATGCCACATCAAAACACGCTCCATGATGATTAATAACCGCATATAAACTTTTAAAATATTTTTAAAACTGTTATCAAATTACCAATTAATTAATTACATAAATTATCATGTTATAAATACGTTTTGCATTATGTATAAACAAACAGTCGTCAATTAATAGTGTGACGAGCCATATTCTCCCCCCGCCACCCCCCCCCCCCCCCATCTGGGCACACTACATTGTCAGCTACATAACGCAGGGTTCATGGACCAAAGTGAACCTACAATTCCAGGATAATTCCAGGAGTTTTCAGGAGAAATCTTACCATTTCAGGAGTAATTTAATGTATTAAAAAGAAACAACGATTCAACCCCGCGCAGAATGGAGTTTAAAACTTCCAAGTCAGCAATGGGTCTTTATAAAATGCTATGGTGCTTAGAATTTATTGTCAAAAGTAACCTTTTCTAAACCATTTAGACTGAATTTCAAAATTTGACACTTTTTCTTATGCAAATACTCAATATCCATCAATACAGACCATTTTTGGAACCCCCCCCCCCACCCCATTATAACTTCCAACCCCTCTCACCCCAATAGAAGAAAATTCTACAGAGATGTTATTAACGGAGAAACAAAGTACTTTAAGTTGATAGCTCTCTTCTGAAAATAATGGCTTTAGAATAGCGTGTATTAAGATCATGTGGCTCAAAACGTGTATTAAAAAAAAAAACACGGTTGCATGACAGTTTTAAAAAAATCAAACACAACTACATAAAACGGAAACTTGTGTCAAATAAATTTGCTGCGACAGTTTTGTTTAAAAAAAAATTTTGCCAAACATTGTAGCATTTTTTATTTTAAACGCTAAGAAATGAAGATACATCCATTACATTTCAAACTTTGGCCCTCATAAGAAATATATACAAAACTAAATAAAACAGCCAACTGTATGGAGTAGACTTTACTATAAGTTTTGTTATATTGATCCACTACACGTTTCTATACTCTGTACTCTGTATACAAAATGTAAGTTCCTGGCAGTCATAAATAACGGTTTTAGAATCCGGAAAAAAACAGTCTCTAAATATTGATAAGCATAAACAATCAGAATAATCGATCCGCCCAGTATATAGATACAACTGTTTGAGATGGCGCAGAAGGGACGGTATCGATACAGTTATGCGGCGCAAGGAACGAAGAAATGGTTCAATGGTGATTAGAAAAATGCGCAACCAAATACAGCACACACAAAAGTGCCCATAATAATTTTTTTTTATCAATAATTTAAAGACGCTAGCACGGAATGACCACATTAATATATACGATAAAAAACATCTGTCCAAGAAATATAACGAAACGAAAGTGTATACATATAATGACTTCGTATTTGCACAGTTTTCGATTTTCCGTTGCGCGTTTTTTTTTAGCAAATGGTATTGGTATTGTTATACCAGTTTGCGGCTCTGCGAGATTATGAGATAACATGAGAGAAGATAATTATTCACACGCATTTAAAGTTTGGAAACTTGTATATTGAAAGAAAACAAATATTTGAGTATTAAAACCTTTTAATGTTCGGTTTTTAACTTGCAAATTTAATAATTCTATCAGCATTGGAATTATTACCTTTTTGGTAAGGACAAATGTTTCAGAATTAAAAAAAAATAATAACTAAAAAGGTGTTAAATAAAAACGTCAAATGTGTCTTAAAAATAAATCAACACTGTCTACAATGAACGCACGTCTCCAAGTCATCAACATTAACAAAAATATATACGCGACAATTACAACACGCTGTGGAAAAAATCGATTAACCTGAAGCGCTGAAAAAAAAAAATGCCCATCGTTTGATGTCATGACTTCAATGAACCAGACACAACGCACTTCCTATTGCACTAAGCGGCAACTACTTCAAAAAAAAAAAAAACGCGAGTCGTATCATCCAAGCATCGAACCCATTCTAAAAGCAACTTCTCTAGCAGTGAGTGAGGAAAGGGGGGGGGGGTCTTATTTAAAAGGCAACTCCACAAACAGAAAGGGAGCTCATTCTAACAGAAACTCCTCTAGGCTACAATGAAGGGGCGGGCTAGGTGAAGTACCAACCTACTAGTATCCCGGCCCGATTGTATCAACAGGGACCGATCTATTGTTTAAACCAAACAGTGAAGGGCAATCGATTGCAACTAGTCTATAACAGCGGGCTTGAATTCTCCAGAGTTATTGTAGTATGTACAAGCGAGTGAAACGGTAAGGAGACTTGTGCCGATACCTCAACACTGGAATACAATCAACTATTAACGTTTAAATTTTAAAGATTCCAAGTATAGGCCCTACTATATATATATATATATATATATATATATATATATATATATATATATATATATATATATATATATATATATATATATATATATATATATATATATATATACACGTCTGTGTGTAAGTCTTACATGGATAACTCTTTAATAACACTTCTCACTACTGTATGTTTAGAGGATTTTTTTTTTTTTTTTTTTTTGCCGAATCGTCCATCCCCTAGCGCTGTCTTTGTGATACATCGTTAAAGAGTAAAGTAAACTTTGTTTTACTTTGGCCTACTTATTGAGCAGAAAAAAAATCATTAATGTTGTTACGCACGCTAGGCCTATAATATGTTACAATGGATACAGTGTAACTAGTGCCAATGTGAATAAAGACAACAGTGCAATTATATCAATGAATACGGTTCTTATTCCAAAGATTTAACACAATTTAAACAACTAGTCTAATTACGAAATATATTTCAACAATTGGTTGAGAATATTGATGATTCTTTAAATTGTCAATTTATTGGACGGGGTGGTGGTGGTACTGGTAATAGTAGGCTACTTAGTGTGAAAACGTCTTTCTTATTTGCTTTGAATTTCTCTCTTTCATTTTGTGGATTCGGTACACGCTATAGAAAGTTGGAAAAACTAAACTTAACTTCGATTAAGTTCAAACAACGAAACAAAGCTTAGAGTTAAGCTACAATCGCGAAGAGACAGCTAAAGATCGGTGTTATCTATTGATTTTAAAGTATTAAGTAATCGATAAATGTGAGGGCAAATAATTAAATTCAACACGTCTGCAGTACAAAGAACGGGAAATGTGTCCACACAGGGAACAATAGCTCTGTCAAAGAACAATAACTCAGGCATGAATAAAAGTAGGATAGGAACAAGAACTCTGTAGCAAAAAAATAAGTCCGGGTAATTTATGTATTAAAATAAATCAAATACAACTGCGTGGTACGGGAGCCAATGTTGTAAACTTTCTAAAGCAATACATCAGAAGCTGGCGATACTATTATTTAGATTAATTATCAAAATTCAATTGGGTAGACTCATTTAATCAAATCAATATTAATGAAGCTGTTTACAAAAATTAAACAAAATATTTACAATACATAAAACAAATCTTAGCCACAGAATATAAGTAAATAACTGATTAACGGGACATCAATGTATTTAGACAATTAAGATATTTTGTATGGGAAATAGTTTAAGCCATAAATCAAGATAGATTAGGTGACCCCAAACAGGGATTATTGGGGGCGGGTAGCTCACTGCGTGATAAGATATGCCGCTAAATTGTCCCTCCCCCAAGGACCAATTAACATTAGAACACAGTTTCTGTGGAGTTAAATGAACCCTCAAAATGTCTTTACGTATAGACTAAGGAACAGACAATGTGTGTCTACATCAGTTTCTTCCAGGCATCTCTTCTGTGTGTGTGCGGGGCAGAGGCGTAGCGACCCTTCCCGGCGCCCGGGGACAAACTTTCGATTTGCACCCCCCTCCTCAAAATTTCGATTTGCACCCCCTCCCCTCAAGCTTTCAATTTATTTTTCCAACCCATTTTGGCGCCCCTTAAGGTCGGCGCCCGGGGACATATGTCGCCCCCCCCCCCCCGCCCGCTACGCCTCTGGTGTGGGGGGGGGGGGAGCGAACGAAATGGAATATATATATATAGAATACATACTTTTACTAGTGTAAAAATGTTGTCGTCCGTCTCCCCCCCCCCCCCCCCACAGAAAAAAAGTCTGGAAGAAACACTGGTCTACATTTTTCATGATGTTATGAAAATCCAGAAAATGCTGCTATGACAAGCTATTAAACCGCTCTTATAATTCGGAGACAGATGGGGAGCATTGCCCAGGTCTAAGAGCTAGGTTTGTCGGCCTATGCTTCAGCTGAAGTGATGTGAGGTGATTATGACCATACATTGGCAAGCGGTGAAATAAAGAGATTGTGATGAACATATGAGAGTATTTGAAAAAAAAAACAACAACAACAAGACCTGTTTAAATTTGCCTAAAATATAACTAAAAAAGCTAATTTAGTCAAGGCAAATACACCACTGGATGGGTGACATCAAGGATGGGACGGGGCTGCCAGTCTCAGAACAAATCAGAGCGGCAGAGGACCGAGATGGATGGCGGAGAATTTTACTGTCAATGTGGTGCCCCAACGTCCCCAGTAAAGGTTAAGGGATGATGATATGCAGTGGCGTAGCGAGGTCGGGTGTCAGCCGGTGCGGCACTTAATGGTGTCACCCCCCCCCCCCCCCAGAGGCGTAGCGACCCTTCCCGGGGACAAACATTCAAATTTTCGATTTGCATCCCGCCCTCAAACTTTCTCAAGTTTTTCTGTATATATTTTGCTATTTTTTGCCCTGGTGTCACCCCCCTAAATGGTGTCCCCCGGTGCGATCCGCACCCCCCCGCCCCTCGCTACGCCTCTGATGATATGAACCAAGTTAATATTAAATTTTTTAAAATGAGCGACAAATTGTTTTCATTTTAACAACTCAGTGTTCCTACAAACCCGGTACAAGACGTTACGGGAAGTCGTTTTAACACGATCAATAACTTACTTAAATGCCGTATAGGCTACGTTATACGTTATGCTAAGATCGATGACCTGGCTTATTTTCTCTCTTCTTTTTTATAAATAGCTAATTACACTGTGACTTTCTGATTTTACTACTACTTATAATAGGGAAATATTTTATTTCAAAAATCGACTTACAAACTAAAATATGACTTAGGGTTGTAGGCCTACTGGTATTATTATTTTTATACGTTAAAAGTCTAAAGACTTAATATTCCAAATGCATAGATCAGAGGCGTAGCGACCCTTCCTGGCGCCTGGGGAAAAACTTTCAATTTGGCGCCCCCCTCGGGAGCAAATTTTCAATTTGCACCCCCCCTCCCCTCAAACTTTCGATTTGCACCCCCTCAAACTTTCGATTTATAATTCAAAAATGCAGCTAAAATGACATTTTAATTTGTTTTTACAACCCATTTTGGCGCCCCCTAAGGTTGGCGCCCGGGGACATATGTACCCCCCCCCCCCCCCCCCCATCGCTACGCATCTGGCATAGATACAAAATTAGACAAATAGGCTACTTTTTATTTTTGGAATTAAAAATAACGAAAATAATAAATTTTAATAATTTTTTAATAATTTTAATAAAATTTATCTAGTAAATTTTTAGAAATATTTTTGGCAAAGAAAGTGAATGATTCGAGGCAATGTTGTAGAGGGAGTAGTAGTGATGCTAGTGATGCTATTTTTTCTATTCTGTCGTACTTTGACAAACTAAACATCAATATTTACTCGTTCTCAACTGTTTAAAATTTAACCTGTGTAATGGGATTGGAAGAAAATGTAACAACCATGATTTAAATAGACCACTTCATCCTAGATTTTAAGATAAAGCAGCCACTGTTACTTAAAAATGAATGGATGTGTTGTTCATGATAGAAAGGAAACAGTGTACAACAGTGAATACAACAGAGAGCAAAGGAGATGCAAATCTATTGCAACAGTCTGATAGTTTCATCATGCATATTCAATGAGCATGGCATTGATTAATTTGACATTATGTAAAGAGACAAAAGGTTAGTGTGAGTTAAATCTTACTCATCTTGCATCCACTAGATAGGGTAACACCCAGTTCGATAACTCAGAGTTTAAAAAAAAAAAACTTAATCCTAAAGGCTATAGTCACAGTGTGCAATGCTAATGAGTGAGCATAAACAAAAACATACAAAGGTCCAATATAGGTCAGAACTGAGCTAGAAGCATAATAGGATAAACCACTTGCACGTTGAACTATAATTCATTATCATTATAATTTCAATGAAACTAGAAACATCTTGCCATTGTTTATGTAGGCAGACAAAGGATAAATCAATTGAAAATATAATTTTGTAAAAATGCAGATCTCTTGGCATTTGAGTAATATAATTTGTAAAATATGGTTGAAATTATTAATCAGTTACACAAGTAATGAAACTCAAGATGAAGCACAAATATACACTACATCATTAAGAAGGATAACAGTAACAAAGCCAAGTGACAACTATTATTAATAATTAATGGCAAGCATACAGTGTTTTTTGTTAACTGTATCCACATATAGACCTACCTCCTTTCTATTCCTGGTCAAACCAACAATGTTTGCTGAGCCAAAGTAAATAAAGATGATATGATATGAGACTATGTGGAATGGCTATTCAATTAGATAACAATTAAAATTTGCAAACAGTAAATACAATTAGGTAGCATGTTAGTATAGGTATTAAAGACTGTCTTTCTTTTAAATCTTTTGCAGCAGAGCAAGGTCTAATAATGAGGATAAAGTCCTCCTAGGCCAAAAGTTTAAAACAATTTGTGTAAGTTCTAAATTCATTACATTTACAACTAGCATAGGAGAAGGATGGCCAACTTTTATTTGTTAATAAACATTCATATTAAATTGCACACAATCAAATAACATTTTAAACAAGCATAAATATTATTTGTAGAAAACAAAAACCTACTTAGGGGTTAAGATTTAGTTAGTTAAAACATAAATAGTTAAATAATAAAATTAATAGCATATATTTTAACATAAATTATAATCAAAAGATAAAACATATTTTTAAAAAAAAGTTGAAATTGTAATATTTTAGACAGTTTAGTTAGAGCTTAGAGACTTTTCATAATCAGACACAGTTGTGAGTTAGTCTAGGACTCTAGTCTAGCTAGCTAGAGTCTAGATTAGATCTGATCTATCAGTTTGTGAGAATCCAACAGACAAAGAGAGAATTAGAAAAGGGTGTTTCAATCAAGATCAGATTTAGAATCTTAAGGCTATCAGTAAGATTAACTTTTAACTGCATTTAGATCTAGATCTAGATAATAGTCGTCTTTGTTTTGTGATTTTCACGATTTAATTTAGACAAAAAATAAAATAGTTTACTAAGTTTAGTTAGATTTTAATTTTTAGATCTAGAATATCTACTGATCTAGGCCTAATTAATTGTTGTAAAATATTGTAAGTCACTTCTACAAACAAAAATAAATAACTTTAATAATAATGCATTAATTTATATAATTTACACGAGTTTAATGTACTTATTAAAACACATTATTCGGTTTTAGTTTTATAAAATAGACTCACTTGCTTGTCACCATTGACTGAGTCGCCATGTTGTTTATAGGTAACGACGGCGAAACACTACTTTTGATTGGATAAAGCTTGTGAAATCAAAAAAAATAAATTCCCACTTCGCTATTCAGTAATATCTGCGGTTTGCTAAATAGTAAAAAACAAATATTTAAATAAACTGGCAATGTAGGTTCTAATATTATATTTAAGCAACATTCTCCCACAAACTACTTAGACATTCATCAAAAAAGCTGTTTTACATTTAGAATCTAAATATTCCTTATTCTACCACTTTCCTTATTTCATAGACACAACAGGAAACGGAAACAAACCTCTGAAAGCTGAAACAACATAAACAAAACAGCATGGATGATGAACCAATGCCCATGGAAGCCTCATCGGCTAAAACTAAAAAGAAAGGCAAAAAGAAAAACAAAAATAAAAACAAAGCGCTGCAACCACCCAAACCTTCCGTATATATTCCTGGACATGGGCAAATCGACGAGGATGAAGAATTGGTAGTGGATGAATCAGCCTATGTTATGTTACATCAAGCAACAACAGGTGCGTCCATTCAAAATAAATAGTTCAAATAATTTTAACTAGGCTATTTTTAACAAAAAAAAAATTTAATTGGCCTAGCCGCTAAGCCTAATAGATCTAGTAATAACCTAAAAATTTTAAAATAAAATTAATAATACATTTTTAGTTTTTTAGGCTTGCAAGTAGGCGGAAAATAGACGAAGTGACTACGCTCGCAGAGCTTGGCCCGTAGCGAAGTGACTCGCAGGTTGGATTTGCCATCTTGTGATTGAAAACGCTTACTTTTTCCTTTTCCAACATACCCGGGGTTAGCACAATCGATCGTGGTTTCTTTTTACATTTTATTTTTTTCATATTGAAAATATGACGTGTTAGGCCCCTTTTCCTTTTTTTTAAAATAAAATTTCCAAACTACGTCACTGGCGTGATTGCTTGCTTACCTTTACTATCACATCAGTGAAAAATCCCCCACGGTCAGCAGGGTAACTGTGAGGTCTAAAGCATACGTCATAGAATGAACACAAGTTCACGAGAGCGTCTGTGTCTTCACTTCTCTCCCCCCCCCCCCCCTCAAGCAAATTGAAAGTTTTTTAAGTTCACAGTTCACATAAGATTAATAATATAGACTTAGATCTGCTATCATGCATGCTAGATAGATGTAAAAACTATTTACTAAAGCGCAGTTTGATTTAGCTAGATTGCTGCTAGAACTAGGACTATCATTAGTATCATCTGACCCACTACTGACACTGTTTTGCTTTTTTTTTACAAGTACCAGATTAGATCTAGATTTTTAGGTGTTGAAATAATACACTTAAACTAGATCTAGATCTAAATGTCAATATTAAATTGCTAACACGAAAAAAAATCGGGCAGTCCTGATATCTATTTTTTTAGATCGCGTGCCACCTAGGGTAAAGATTTAGCGTAACGCAGCGAACCGCGCAAGTGCGGCCTTAAGCGTAATGCGGCCAAAAATAGATGATCCCTGGAAGTCTAGATCTAGATTCTATGAAGATTTTTGTTTTAGAGACAAATCTGGTTTACTAAGAAAGTAAGAATGGTAATCTATGTGCGTAAAATCGGCCGAGGCTAGTAATGTGTGAAAAGGATGCCTTATTGTTAAGGCTTTAATAGAAGTATATTGTGATAGATTTGTGTCAAATATTAGAGATAACTGAGTTATGTGAAAAAAGGGTGACTCATTAAATTTTTGTAATTATTTCACATTTTTGGAGGATTTATGTTTTGAAAGTTACAAAAATGGAGAGAATTTTTACACCAGTGTCGGATAATGATATCTTCTTTAAAAAAGGGGTGTTAGGTTACTGGTAGTTAACTAAATACACACATGGCTGGCTAATGTCAAAATTGAAAATATGTTGTAATGCAAACATAATATAATAATAGGGGCCTATAGCCTATTATTTGATTAGGCCTATCTATTACTGGACCTGAATTTATAAATTAGAGTTTTTAAATTATATATGTATAGGGTGTTGAATAATTTTCCCAATACATATTTTTAGAACGCGTCATACGGAATTTAAAAAAATACTCTGAATGCTCTGTGATCCGCATAGTCACTTTGAAAATATTTTATAGGCCTACTCAGCTTATAGTAGTAGTATTACTCACTAAACTGGTGGTGGGACCAGTTGCTAACAACAATATGGCGTCCATTTCGGACGCATGACTTCTGTCACTTCTGACAATTTTTTCGTCTTAGTTCCAGTGACCTTAGAATTACTTTTTAAATGTTAACCATGAGCAAAAGAAGACTAGGCCTTTAGGCCTCTGTTTTTGTTGTTAACAACTAACAAATGAATTCCATGTTAATTTTCTTTTAGGTGATCCATGTCTGAGCTTTGAAGTTTTAAGAGATGGGCTTGGTGACAACCGAGACAAATTCCCACTGACTTCATACCTCTTAGGTGGAACCCAATCAGAAGCTGGACACTTTAACTACATAATGTTGATGAAAATGTCTAATTTGCACAAAACCCAGAAAGAACAGAAAGACGATGAAGAGGAAAGTGAAGAGGAGGATGAGGATGAAGACGATGATGATGAGGAGGAAGGAACATCTGCTACCAGTAAAAAGCCCAGACTGGATCAGTCTCTTATAAAACATAATGGATGTGTTAACCGAATAAAGGTATTTGCTGTATTTATTTCACTCTATCAAAAATAAATCATAACAAAGCTTGTTTATTCAGCATCTTATGCCTACTTCTAGTTAATTGAAAAATGTATTTTTTATACTAACATTTACTTAAGTTAATAAATCGGCTCCATGTATCCTGGGCACAGGAGTGAGAGAAGATGGCGATGAAGCTGCTAATATATTCAATTTGTTTCTTATACAGCATACAAAAATAAATGATCATATTGTATGTGCCACTTGGTCGGAGCTTGGAGTAGTTTACATTTATGATGTGACATCACACCTGAACATTTTGGATACACCTGACCGAATCACAGAATTTGAGACAGCCAATATCTCACTACCACCTCTGTTTGCTTTTGATGGACATCAGATAGAGGGGTATGCGTTGGGATGGTCTAGACATGACCCAGGTATGGCTGAGTTTTGTTTACATTTAAACGGATAAGAAATAGTATGGTAATATATTAATAAAAACTAAAATAACTTTCCACCATAGAGTATGTGTTGCATTGCAACATCACAATTTGATTACATATCCTTTGTGGTAAAAAGCCTTTGTGATTTTAACTTGTTTTGATTGCTAGTCTGTACAAATATTTTTGCAAGAATCTCACTTTTGTACCAAAATTAGGGTAATTCTATCTAGTCTCTTATTATTTTTAATATTACTTTAGCATTACAGTTCATTAAAATTGAACTACAGCAAATTTTTTTTATAGTTCTTTTTGCCTATTGAGCTAAGGTTAATTTTGCTTATTTAAATTCATTTTTGCTTAAACACATGCATCATTTTTTTTTTTTTAAATTCAGGGCGCCTACTGACTGGTGACTGTAACAAAAATATTTTCATGTGGCAGCCAACTGAAAGTACGTGGGTAGTTGACCCCCGACCTTTTGTTGGTCATACTGCTTCAGTAGAAGACATAAAATGGTCCCCCAAAGAAAATAATGTAAGTATATATTGTGTTTTTTGCATGTAGAAATTTGTCAAAATAAATTCACTAGTCTATTTTTAAGTGAAAAGTTTTTTTCAATGATTATTATTGTAAAATGTATTGTTGCTATTAAGACTTGAAAATATTTTTCAGGTCTTTATGACCTGTTCTGTGGATAAGTCAATCCGAGTATGGGACGCCCGTGCTAACCCCATCAATGGCTGTAAACTGGTGGCCAGTGATGCCCACCTGAGGGACGTCAATGTCATTGACTGGTCAGAATTTGAACCTCTTGTTATCTCTGGAGGAGATGACGGTCTTATAAAAATTTGGGATCTCCGCAGGTTTTCAGTATGTATATATTCAAAACACTTTTTCATACATATGTTAAGAATATTGTGATTTTTCTGGAATCATTTTGTAACTTTTTTTGCTTTGTAATAAAAAAGCTTGTGTTGTTGTACTCTACTTCTAACAAAAAACTACATGTTTTTATTACTTCTATTGACATTTGAATTTCTACTGAGTTTTATGGGTAACCGGGAAAATGCGCAATGGAAAACTGTGTACAAATAAGTGTGCAAGGGCATTTTTGTTTTCTAAAATAGTTTATAGAAATTAACAAAGAATAACTAAACATACTTTGTAGTATAATAAAACATATTTCCACATAAATATGACTAAACTAAAGTGAATTAGTATAAGCAGTTTGTAATTGCGCATTATTCTGTTTGTGCAGTTTTTCAATTGCGCATTTTTCTCAGAACCAGTTATAATATTCTTGAATGTATGTAAAATCATATTATTTAATTCCCAAGAACATAGCATTTTTATTTATTTCAAACTCAAGTTACCAATATGTATAAAATAATGTTCCTGTTTATAGAGTGGTAAAGAAGCAGCTGTATTTGAGCACCATAAAGGCTCCATCACATCAGTGGAGTGGAACCCACATGACAGCTCAGTTTTTGCAGTTTCTGGCTCCGACGATCAAGTCACAATTTGGGATGTTGCTGTGGAGCGTGACGAGGGCGCTGAAGACCAAGAAGAACCCGATGTCCCGCCCCAGCTGTTGTTCATGCATTTAGGTCAGAAAGATATTAAGGAAGTCCACTGGCACCCTCAGATACCAGGGTTGATGTTTTCTACGGCTCAGTGTGGGTTTAATGTTTTTAGAACGATTAGTGTGTGAGTTCCAGTGAAATTAAATATGACATGTACATACAAAAGTTATATCGTTTGTGGTTATTTTGTTTGGCATAGTTTGTGTAATTGTAACACCCTCCTTATTAAGATCAGACAAATCTAAATTCGCATATACCAATTATTATTTTAATTACTTCATTTTCTGTTAAAATAAATTATGTAGAACAGACATAACTGGTGCAGGTGTTAATTTACATAAGCATTTTTTTAAAGCTACAAGCTTAATTAAGAATGTATTATTAATGAAAATCTTGAAAAAATATCTCTGAATATTACTGCACATAGAATTAATTTTGGAAAATTATTTTAAAGTTGCACATTGCCAAAGTAAGCTAAAGGAAATGTAAGGGTGGGGGGGGGGGGGGGTTTAACTACACTACAGGCAATTTATCAAATCAGCCGTCTGTTAATGTTAAGAATTTTATTCAAGAAATTAAAAACTAATATATTAAGTTAACATTAAAATTATTTTTATTTTATATCACAAGATTCACCATTTTATGTTCAAAGCATTTGTTGGTTTTGCTATTTCATGGTATGAGGTATGCAGCATCTGTGCAGCTTTAGTTGAGTCTTTCCCACCCAGCCATTGTTCATACAGTGTTTCCACTTGCCTCTCTTGAAATGGGTCTACAGCTTTTACACTCTTGTAAACTTCATCAACTGTCGCAAGTCTCTCTTTCTGACTTTCATCCCCATCTGTCCTAATTTGACCCCCACCGTTGTTACAAGCAGATGGGCATGCCATGATCTCCACAAAGTGGTACTGGCACTTTCCCCTTTTCACTCTTTGGACAATGTTTTGAATGTTCCTGAAGCCATAAGCCAAAGCAAACTTGAGCGGAGGTTTGCCCTCAGCTTCAACTGTCACTTCTTGAAAATCTTGATTCCTGGGAACATCATTCAAAACTGATTGATTTGATGTTCAATCATGTTATTGTCATGTTACATTATATAAGGGGACGGAGTTGTCTAGTGGTAGAGAGCTGGACTGCTAACCCGTAAGTCTCGAGTTCGAATCCGCGTTCAAGTCAGTAGAATGTCCCTGAGTCTACCCAACTGATGGGTATCTAACTCACGTTAGGGAAAGTAAAGGTGGCTGGGCATAGTGCTGACCACACTATCTCTTCATATGCCGAGGTCACAGAAACAAGTGAACTCTGCTTCACTTGCCCTATAGACCATCAGGTTTGAAAGGGAACTTTACTTACTTACATTATATAAACCTTAACAACGAAATAATAAATTTATAAAGTAGATTGAAAAAAGATAATAATAATCACTTCTTTATGACCTTGAGTCTTAATAAAGTTAACAGTTCTGTTTTTGCTTATGAAATTGGCATATAGCAGTATTTATAAACCTCAGCATTTTACTAACCATAATCTTTTAATTTAACATGCACAAACCTCTCTATTAAAATGGTTTAAAATTGTACACTTCAGAACACTTCTAAACACACTAACATTTCATAGGAAAATGGCTGCTAACACAAACCTCAATGTTTTGTAAGAAAGTTGATGTATGTCTGTCTCCAGCAAGACCGTCACAGCATGTCTGGCAACTTGTTCCAGGTATCCACCAGAGCCACCACCTTGATGGTTGTACAACAGCTCTGCTTCATCCAGGCATGGTAATCTGTTGCCAGAAATTAGATATGTTTTTTTTATGTCAACTTTGGATATATAGTTAAAAAATAATCTCAACTGCCTGTGCTTTTTTTTAAGACTTCCAAAATCTTTTTTAACTGAAAATTTTGAAATGAATATTTTTTTTTTACAAGATGTGCTAGTTCTAATGACACCTTTCTTACAAAAAGATGAAAGTTGATCAATAATTAAAAAAATACAAAAACCTTTATAACAGCAAGCTTCTACTAAATGCACTGCAATAAGAAAATATAGCAAATTTGCATTCATTAATAAAAGCTTTGGTCACTCATGAGTTCTCTTACATACATATTTTAGCGACCAAAGTTTTTTATTAAAGAAAACCATTTTGTTTAATTTTCTTATTTTCAGTGCATTTAAATATTAAAAGCATACTATTATTTTCCACTTTTTATCGTTTGTTCTAAATGAAGTTGTTATTACATAGCTGACAACAAAAAATGTTTGCATTAAAACCAGACAAGCGGGCTGTGATCTCTAAAAGATATTTATCCGCCCTAACTGGGTTATGGTCGACAGGCAGACTACAAATCAAGTTGTAAACAGGCTGATGTCTTGATATTTGTTACTTAATTTTATAAATTTTTAATTCAAAATTTAATGCCTAATTGTCTATTTAATTGGAGAACAAAATTGATATTCAAGCATTGTCGTTGAAGAAGGTATCTAGAACCATTGCTTGAAATAGCTGCATTAGAAGTGGGTCAAAATAGAGTTACAAAATTTGCCACAAATCCACAGAAAGCAAGCAAGCATTTGCAAACTTAGTAAAAGTTTGTAAAAAGAGAGTGAAGGATTATATTACATGGTTTGAATTGCTTGTTCCTCTATGTCTACTAATGATGTTCCCTCTTTGTCCAACATCTTTTCAACTTCACCTATGTAAAGTAATTTATACATATTATTTGAACATGATACTAATTACATAAGAAATACAAATAAACATCTAAAAATGATACATCTTTTCATTATTATTAAATTAAATTGAACATTTTTTTAAAAATATAATCACAAAAGCTTTCATACATTCTTAAGATGTTCTAGTACGATTGAATGGTGACAAATATCAATCAGTGATGCTAAGTATAATTCTCCATTTTAGCTTGAAAGTCAAGAGTAGATATTGCCGTGTTCACAAATTTCTTTAGCCAGGCTATATCAGTTGTTTCCAAACTGTGCCACACAAGTTAAAATACCCATAAACTGGTCATGCCCCTTACCATATATGTTTGTGTGTGTGTGTGTGTATATATATATATATATATATATATATATATATATATATATATATGTATATATATATGTATATATATATATTATACAGGTTATCCGTTTCAGTAGCCTATGCATACAGGGCAGTTGCATTTCCAGTTTCAGCAGGTTAGGGGAGTGGTGAGTGCAAAAAAAGGCACCATTACATTATATAAAAACATTTGCATTTCAAACTTGTCCTTGCTTTTAATATCATAAGCAGTGTTAATTTTTAAAAAAAACCACCAGGGAGTGCAAAAATGAATATTGATTTGGTGACAGAATTTTCTGGCACTCATCCAACAGAAGATACTGACAACCCTATTTGAAGCCGATAACAGTCAAGGATTGGTAAAACGAAAGCCGATTCCATTGGGCTCAGAGGGCATGACGTGTTTACTTTCTGCTAGAAAGCAACTTCCCAAGTGAAGCAAGCATGGCCCTCTATGTGGCTCACTCTGCAAAATTAGTTAGGTCATGTGACTGCCACTCAATGACAATAGTCCACTCATTAGCAACACAAACTCAAGGCTGACGCCACAAGCAAAGATTAGACTTGCCATCAGTATGATAGAATGATCCAAGACAGTGGAAATCTGAGCTTGACTATCCATATCCTCCAATAATATATATATATATATATATATATATATATATATACCGACACAGGATAACAAGGAATTGAGAATTCAATCTAACGAAGACCAATATGAAATATACAAACACTCTACAATATTGGCAGAAAATTAAAAACAAGAAAACTGCAATGGTTAGAATGGCAAATCATAGAGGGGTGAAGGTGGTGTATGACTTAAAACCATAAAGGAAAACAAAAAAGAAATCAAAGGGGATTGAACTCCCCAAATGTTTCTTGTATAATAAATTTTACAGAATAAAAAACTTTTACTAATGATATTTCAAAAACTTAATACTCTTTGTAAGATAACTAGCCATTGGTACCTGTTACACATGAATTAACGGTCTATATATTTTTAATGGTATACATTTTTTAGAAGAATATTTTATAAAATAGTTATTGGTCAAAACAGGTTTAACGATA
Source organism: Physella acuta (assembly GCF_028476545.2). Classification (NCBI taxonomy): domain Eukaryota; kingdom Metazoa; phylum Mollusca; class Gastropoda; family Physidae; genus Physella; species Physella acuta. The sequence continues at coordinate 138,904 of NW_026732374.1, read as the reverse complement.
TTAGTGACAAAGCAAAGTGATAACTAAATAGCTAAAAGTCTGACACATTTTAAAAAGAATAGGCTTCAAACATATGACATGTGACGTCATCAATTTCAGCATTCTTGTCCCAACTATAAAAACTTTTCCGGTTGCATAATTAAAACTGTTTTTCCACATTCGAATATGCCTTTATTTTTTATTTTTCTTCTTTAAATAAAATTTTGTTTATACATTTAAAACATCTACCATATTATTTTCAACAAAAGTCCGTATCAAGTTCTCCATATATCTTATCAAGTTCTCCATATATCACTGAAGATTCTGATGTGATATCTGGCAAAAAATATGTTGCAGACAGAGAGAGAGAGAGAGTGAGAAAAGTGCGCACATGGGCTTTTAAATATTAGGATGTGAATAACCATACGGAAAAAAAAAGTGAAGCAAAACCCTGATTGAAATACAATTTAAACATTTCTATAAGTTATGTATTTTAAAAAGCTAATGGTTCTCAATTTTAAATAGTCAAATAAAAGTTTTAATATCAAGGAGGCATAACAGTAAAAAAATGTTTAAAAAAGTTTTTAATATTCATGTTTTGTAAAATAACAAACAAGAAAGCTCATTGTCATTGTATAACTGTTTCTCTCTTTTTAAAAAACTTTTGGAACAGATTTATAGGTTGTCTCCCTTGTCAGCTTTGAATGCATGGTCAATAATCAAAAGCTAACCCTTATTAAATATCCAATTTAAAGAGATTCTCTTATTCAATTCTGTCATGTCTAAACTAATTAAACAATGATGTAATGAATTATAATAATGCTAATTTAATATTGTATAAAATATATATATATATATATATATATATATATATATATATATATATATTTACACCTATGGACATTTCTGTCCAAGGATTGATCAACCACAGACCACGGTAACCAGTTTTGAAGCTTTCTGATATCAAATCTTCAGAATCAGCAAATAAAAAAAAAAATTGACAACAGGATAATAGTGACACTACTATTATGATGTAGAATGAACATTTATGTTGAACTTTACATGCCTCCCTTAATCACTGGGGTATATTGTGTAACTGTATCCTGGGCCCAGCCAGCTTTTATTCGGGTAAACATTAGAGCTAAGGACCCAGACAAAGACAGATTATCACAAATGTGTAAGCAGAAGTCTATCAGGATTGTAGCTACACACACTTGATCATACAACACAGTACCACAAACACATTTTTTTAAAAATCCCAATCTTACCTGAAGTAATCACACAATCAACATCTCTTGTTTGGTAAACTTCATTAAAGAAGTCTGCCCTAGATGCTTCTAGTTTTTTGTCAAAACATGGCATGACAGTAACATGAAAAATACCCTCAGGAGTTCTGTTTATTTGCTGCGCCAGGTAGTCTTTAACCAAAGAGCCCATTACCTGCTGGGGAGATTTTGTTGTGCTGATGTAAGGGAGGATGTATGAACCATGTGTTTTTTCCGCATAGCAAATCCAGCCTGAAAAACAACATTTATGCAACACAGTATATTAAAATTTAAGTTCACTGATTTTCTTCTTTCATTATAGTATAATTTTAACTTGTGCAGCAAGAACTGAATGGCTGTGATCTACAATTGATATCAGCTGTAAAACAAACAAAATATAACATTTGACTAGCTATTTTAGGAGCCATCCATAAATGACGTCACTCTCTTTTGGATGATTTTTTTCTTCCTCTACATTGTCAAAAAAAGACTCCAACCAAAATGGCATCACATTTAACCCATTCCCACCCTCCCCCCCCCCTCAAAAGTGCAGTTTTATATTTTTAATACATCGATTTCTTGAGTGTATTAATCAGTTTCTGTAACAATAAAAACAAACAAAAAAAACCCAGCCTTTTAAAAATGCAAAATAAAGCTAAAATTCAGTTTCTAACATTCCTTTTTTAAATTTTAAGTTTGGACCCCTCCCCTCCACACTGTCACAAAATTTCTGAGCCCCCCCCCCCCCCCCCCCCCCCCCCCCCCCCTTGGAGTGTGACATCATTTAAGTGTGCTAGGAAGGTTACCAGGGCAAGCTGAAGTTAACATAGGAAGAGCTGTCTTGTCTGTTTCTGAGGCTTTAAATCTCCTGATAAACTCGTGACAGCTTTCAATAAGGCTGAAGTTTCGTGCAAATGTTGTATCAAACACATAGTGAACCCCTGAAAGAAATGAAGTAGCTTGATAAGGTATACAATTTATTGATGAGTCTGCTAATAAAAATTATTGATTCTTATCTACCAGCTGAAAACACATATAATTTATTGCTGACTTTTGATGTTAAGTTAGAATTAGTTTTTAAGTATGTTTTGTTATATTAGCTATAATGTAGGATAGTATGGAAAATTGACAAGTTCAAATTAACTTGAAAATATAAAGTCAATATTCAGTTTTAAATGAAACATACCAAGGCGCCTAAAGAAGGAAGTAAGTTTTCTAGCAGTTGATTCTGCAGACAACTTGAACTTGGCAGCTAATGATGCTCTGGCTTGTGGGGAAACAGAGACCACTACAACCTTCTGCTTGTCACTTTCACCAGCCTGTAGTTCCAATTGTATTGTAAGAAATTAAGGCCAACAGTTTATGGTACAAAAAATTATTATATACCTTAATTAAATCAACTAAGTTTTTATATGGGGCACCTACAGATCTGGAGACCACAGTCTAGTTCATTCATGAAGTTGGACTTGTTTAAATCCTCCAACATAAATTCAATTAAGAACACAGAAGAAAGAACTGAGTTTTCCTACCTTTTCATGAATGGCATTTTCATTCAGAACTCTGTAAAGTTCATCCTGACTCTGTTGTGTAATCAGAATACTTTCAGCTGATGTGATGCAACCACTACACGCAAGACAGTCATTTAAAGTAATTTTTGCTTTCTCTAAGGGAACCTCTGCACCATCCTGTTCAAAATAAAACAGATACATTTAATCAAACTAATTGTAAGTAAAACAGTAAACAACTACAGAGTTATGATTAGTCAGTTGTAATTAGTATTAAGTAACTATCTCAGAATTCCTGTTGAATTCCCATTTAAATAATTACCAATAGTCTACAGCTAAACACGAACAGTTATTAAACACCTGTGAAATCTCTGTATAGGATCCATCATCTTCAATTCTGATTTTCCCAACCTTTCCAGGCTTTCTTTCAATTTTTACAGGCTTAATACACTCCTTTAAAAGAATTAAAAGTAAAAAAAATGTTAAGTTATATATTGATACTAATGATACTGTATCTAAAAATACTTTAATATTAAGTATTAATAGTTCTTGGTGATTAATATCGAAAGGATATCAGTGTTCAACTAAAGCATTTGTCTAAGTCTCTATGCTTAGGGCTTGTTTTGTTATTGAATGACAATTATCAAAATACTAACACTAGAATCTAGTCTAGATTTATCCAAATTATCCTTGCCGAAACATCATGCAAAATCATTTTGATACTCCTTTTTTTCTGCGGTCATGCAATAGTATTGCCTTGTTCATATAGTATAATGCAGTGTATACAATCTATATATATAATTCTCTTCTGGGATCAGTTAGAAAACAAGCTGCAAGCGCGCCTTTGCAGTCCCCTCTCTTTCTCTCTATCATTATCACTACCACCCCCCACCCCACCCCCCACATGATCTGGTGAGCGGTGTTCACTCTGTTTACATTTTACAATCATAGAGACGGGTTTGGTGACGGCTATTAGGGGCAGATAATTTAGTTTGAAACGATTTTAAACTTAGAGGAGGTAACTAAAAGGAGGCTGCTTTCACGGGGGGGGGGGGGGGGGGAGTTATCGTCCTTAACGGGCTACTGATAGTGGTTTAAAGCAAATATTTTCAGTGGCAGCATTGGTACTGTCGAATTCACAAAATATAAATTACTGAAAAGTAGAAAAAACAACAACTAAATAGCGGCTTATGATACGCAGCGGGTCGGCTCGTATCAGACTAAACCAAGTAGTAATTGACAATTAATCATCAGTTACTTTGTAATTCTACTTTAGCCTAGTTGCAAGTTTGACTACAAACAGAGTCAACTATAAGTGTTGGTTTATGACGTTCACAAATTTTTTTGGATGTTGGACCCTCCCCCCCCTCCACAAAAATCTACATAATTCCCCTTTAAAAATCCACAAGCGTCCACACAAGTCAATTTTTTTATTGTAAGAGCCTGGTCTTGGGTAAAACTCCATTTTAGCGTATTTTATTCGCTGCTTCACGTTCACCTCCGATTGAGCGTATACACCACCAAAACACACACAAAAAAACGTTAGGAAAACACTAGGATTAGTAGGTGATAGATATGGATCTACTTATTTTTTTTTTTATTACTGTGTGCTTTAATTAGAAAAGGTAAAAAAAATATTATAAATAAGCATTACAGTTTCAATTAAATAGTTATAGAGTGTGGTCGTCGGGAGGGGGGGGGGGGGGGGGCAGAAAATCCCTGCATGGTCAAGGGTTCACTGTGAGCTCACATTGACTTTAATTAATAATGATCAGCATACGGACCATAGCTTATGGTCATTGTGAGTTCATGTAAGTTAATTTATAGAATCATGCCTTGCAATTTTGCGTTTCTACTTTACCCATTGCCATGAAAATCTTAACTGACGCGAACATATTTTCAAGAAAAAAGAAGTTTAATCTAGATCTAGATAAATAGTTAATAGTAGATCTAGTAGTAGGCTACACATTAAAAAATAAATATTAAATAATAGGCCCTAGGCTAAATATTCCAAATTTTGGATTTTTCTAAAGTATTGACAAAATTAATTTTAAAAAACTAAACCAAAAATTAATAAAGAATTTAAAAAGGCCGTGTGATTTCCTAACGTTTTTGTGTGTGTTTCGGTTGTGTTTATAATATAATACGCCCAACTGGAGGTGAACGTGAAGCGGGGAATAAAATACGCTAAAATGGAGTTTTACCCTGGTCTTGTTCGGCAAAAATAATTTTGTTCTTTCAAATCTAATAAACGAAAATAGTAAGAATTTACAGACACAGACTAGATTTAAATCATTTAACTATATCATTATATAATATATAACCTGTGATGGTGTAATAAAGTCGTTTAAATCCGTAAGTTGCAGAGCTCCGCTAAAAACTGAAGCCATTTTCACTAACCTAACATTCTAAAACTGCGAAGTTAAACGAAGGTGAATCACAAGAAAAATTAGAGTTACTTTTCTTCGTAAAAATAAAATGGTTTCGGCTCTTTAAAAAATTAATAAAACGTATAATCAGGCTACATTACTAAAAAGTTGAACATAAATAATTTTCTTTGACTAGTTCTATATAGATCTAATAATGAACCAGGGGCGTAGCGAGGGGGGGGGGGCGGGGGGGTGCGGACCGCACCGGGTGACACCATTTAGGGGGGGGGGGGGTGACACCAAGGCAAAAAATAGCAAAATATATAGAGAAAAACTTGAGGGGGGGGGGGGGTGCAAATCGAAAGTTTGAGGGGAGGGGTGCAAATCGAAAACTTGAGGGGGGGGGGGGTGCACATCGAAAACTTGAAAACGCCTCGGGGGGGGGGGGGGTGACACCATTAAGTGCCGCACCGGGTGACACCCGACCTCGCTACGCCACTGTAATGAACCACTATTTAAATTCATTAAAAGAAAAGCGTGGATTGCTTATATATTTTAGTATAGGTTTTCAATAGATAATGTATAATATATAGGCCTTTAGTGGCTATATAGCGCAGAAAATATAACTTTTTATACCTATAGGAATTTTAATTAATTCTTTAAAAATTAACTAAGCATCAAATTAAGTTAAGTTTCATATCAAATTGCAGTGTCAATAGATCTTTGAAATAAAATGGTCCATTCGTTTTTCTTATCTATTTCTCGATCAAATTAAACATAAATGACGTCACACTTTTTTTGGACGATTTTTACCTCCCCCTCCGTCATATCGTCACAAAAACCCAAACCTCCTCCCACCCTCCCCCCCCCCCCCCCCCAAAAAAAAGGAATTAAACCTCAGCCTACAACCCCCATCAAGAATGCAGCTGAATTTTTCTTAAAATACGACATTTTTCCAAAACTTGCCTGACTGTGTACATAGAGTATTTTAATCTATTCCAATTACAATTTATTAAAACAGTTTTCTAAAACGCGAAATAACGGCTAAATCTGTTTTCTAACATTGCTTTTTTATAATGCAAACATGCGACTTCACACCATCTGAATTCCCCCCCCCTCCCCTCATCATACGTACCGTCACAAAATTACGTACCCCAATTCCCCCTACGAGTGTGACTTCATTTATGGACAACACCTAGTCCAACATATTTACACGGACCTAAGAACTAAGGTATGAATGGTTTGGGGGGGGGGGGGGGATTTGGATGTTTTTTTTTTTTAATCTGGAACTTGACTGAATGACTCGTGACTCGAAAACTTAGTTTCACAAATTTATATACTCATCCGCCCTCATGATGTCACTCTGCATGAGCGTGATAACATTTTTGCGTATACCAAACAGTTTATAACTACAATTTAATGTTGGTTTGCGACTATAAGGTAAGTATGTACCCTGCATGCTAGTGTACCTTTTTTACCATCAACTATCATTATCATGCCTATCGCCGAAACAAGGAAAAGAGGGCCGACTACTTAAGGTCATAGTTCAAAGTTCAAATGGTATGAAAACAACTAGGCTAGAAGAAGTAGGCCCAACAGATATTCATAATTTGGCCTAAATATTAAATTATACAATGTAGCCTTCAAACTAGATATAGCATAGGGGACCTACATTAAGAAAGACCCACATATTATAATTATTATGGCTCATGCCATATATAAGGGACTGTACTCGGATACTGCAGACAGACGGTACACTACACTAACCAATGTACTGGCTCAGTTTTGAGGATAGCAATTTTATTCATTCATAGTTAAACTAAAAGTGTATGTATATAAATAAAGACTAGATTCTAGAAGACGAACGCTACAAGTTACAAGCATCTTCAAGGCCAAACGAATTCATAGTTGCTCTGATAACATTCAATAATTATTTTATTTTTCTGTTTTTTTTCCCCACTACAGCTGGGGAGATGAATGACTCGTTTGTATTTAATTCTAGAAGATCAGTGGTAGTATGCAAGCGAGGGTGTGTTGCCAGCAGCAATCCCCTAGCTTCACAAGCTGGGCTGGGTAAGTAGTTAGTACTAAGTACTATAGTCAAGTAGTAGTTTAAAGTGAAATATTAACATAGAATTTCTGAATTTTTTAGTCAAATTTGTGTAATAGTGCCTTTGGTAAAGTTAGCTTGTAGTCAGGGATATAGTGGAAAGAGGAGAAGGGGAGAGATATAGAGATGTTAATTAATTCATATATATATATATATATATATATATATATATATATATATATATATATATATATATATATATATATATATATATATATATATATACACATATATATATATATATACACACATATAGGGGGCCTATATATATATATATATATATATATATATATATATATATATATATATATATATATCTTTTCATCTTTTCTAGGACCTCATATGAAGGAATAGTGTGGTCAGCTAGATCTATATCATACATGTTGTCATTGTTGTTGTCATTGTTGTTGTCATTGTTGTTGTCATTGTTGTTGTCATTGGATGAGTAGTTTGACACCCTGAATCACCGCACCAGCTGTCACCTGACCTAGTGACCCCACTGGAGAAGAACTTAACAATGTGATATTGATATGAATGAAATTTTCAGATATTCTGAAGGCTGGAGGAAATGCAGCAGATGCAGCAGTGGCAGTTGCAGCAGTTTTAAATGTCACTGAACCAATGTCAACTGGGATTGGTGGGGATGCCTTTTGTATGTTTTATGACAGCTCTACCAAAACTATAAAAGGTTTGAATGGAAGGTAACTAGTAAAAATTTTGTACAACTATGTTTGGTGTGTTGATAAAGATATGAAACTAGACAAGCATTTTTAAAAAGGTCTCTATGGCAGGAAACTAGTTAGAATGGTTTAACTATGTTTGGTAATAAAGATAAGAAACTAGACAAAAATTTCAAAAATGTTTAATTGTACTTTTGACAGTAGAGTGTTTACCATGTTCTTATCTTACTTAGTGGCTATAGCATTGTTTCCTTAATGATGGATATGATTGTTATCTTCATGTTTTAACATTATATCTAGCTCTTGTCAGCAGCCTATGTCCCAGGAGGGCAGCTATCTAACTTAACCCCTAAACTATATCTATCTGGTCAGTGCCCTCTCTCTATCCACCCTGGAGCTTGCCCACTATCCCTCTCAGATGAATTATAAAAAGTATAACTTCTTTTGAAAATATAACCTATACTTTATCCGCCAAAAAGAAAAGTTTGAAGAGCATCCAACCCAGACAAAATATCTGAAAAAAAAAAACCCACATTAAACATTTTCCTTAGGTAGTTAAAGTCAACATTTTTAACATTCATTTTGCAAGTTGTCACACATTGTATTTTAAAGTGTCTGTTTATTATTTTAGCATTGCATTCATCTGCAAATGTTTTTTTTTCTAAATCACAGCAGTGTCAACTAAAATCTATTATATTTTGCAACTTAACAGTGGCAGATCTTCAAGTCGGGCAACTCTTGAGGCATTAAATGCTGCTGGCTACAATAAAGATCACCATTATTCCCCTTTAGATGGCCTCTCTGTTACAGTACCAGGAGCAGCCAGTGCATGGGTTGACACTGTGTCTGAATTTGGAAGTCAAAAGGTCTTCAATAAATTTAAGAAAATAAAATTATGATGCTGTTAGTGTGTAGAGAAAGTTAACTAAATGCTTCAAAACTTTTAGTAAAATGTTTTAAATATTTTTTTAAAATGTTTATTTTTGATCCAAACAGCTGTCATTACTTTATATTTTGAGTCCTGCCATTGAAATGGCTGAAAGTGGGTTTCCTGTCCAAGAACTAGCATCCAAGTTCTGGGCATCAGGTAATTATACAAGTTTAGTTAATTTGCTCTCACATCAGGGGACGCCATCCAATGTAGTTATGGGCCTTAGTATCTCCCTTTGACACTCATCATCTTCATCAAGTAGTTGGTTGTGTTTTAACTTGCCCAAAGCAGACAGATAGGTGTGAATAGAATGTACTTATAAAACAAGATTTTAAATTTAACTATCTTACTTCTTAATAGTAATATTGGAGCAGATTTCCTCCAACATAATTGATTGTCAACATTTTGTGTGCCCTAAATGTCCCAATGACTCCTACTTCAGCCTGCTTTTCCATTTGGCTTTGTCCTTTCAAGAACAATCTGCAAGGTAGCAGATGTTTGATTTTGGAGTTTAAACTATACAATTTTCACATACAGAGACTAACCCACCTGTCCTACTAACTAATAGGATTTAAGGCATATCATAAATAGTATACTAACTTTCATAGTGTAGTTTGTTTTAATAATAATTATTTTTATAACTTCGTATAAGTGCTGTATTTAGTTTTTTATAATTTGAGTAATTTAAAAAAAAATTGTCTTTATTTAATAAGGAGCCCGTGTTTTGAAGAGAAAAGAAAATGTTCACGGCAGTGATATGCTTTTAAATGGAGAAGCTCCAAAACATGGTGCCTTGATGACCAATCAATATCTTGCTAATACATTTAAGGTACATGTTTTGATGGTACAACATATGCTACTGCTGCCTATTTTGAAACATTTAGTGATTTAAAAAATTCATAGTGTCTCATGTTTTGTTTAGTACCCTGAAAACATTCTTTCAATACTTTAACACATTTCCAGCTATTAATATATCTTGCTTTATGAAACTGCTGAAATTATTTAAAAACATGAATTATCTATTCAGGAATTGGGTAGACATGGCAAGAAAGGTTTCTATGAGGGCAGGATTGCTAAAGCTGTTGCAGATGTTGTAGGTGAACATGGCGGCATGATCACTGTGGATGACATGGCAGTTCATGAAAGCACCATGGTGGAACCAGTCAGCACAGTGTACAAAGGTTGTCGAGTCTGGCAGCTTCCGCCTAATGGCCAGGGAATAGCTGCTCTCATTGCGTTAAACATTTTAGAGGACTTTGATTTAAAGTGTGAGTAATATTTTATAAATAATTATAAATAATTAAAAGTTTTTTATAAAAGTTTCAATAAAGTGTTGGTTAAAAAGATGACAACAAAACAGAACAAGTTTGTTTCTGTGGTTATGTAAATGATGGGGTTGTGTTCTCAGTAGGAAACCTGACATTACATGTCCTCATCTGTGAATAAAGTACCCATCTGAGTGGATTCTAGAATTCCCTTCCTACATAGACAAATATCCAGTTCATACATTATCATACTTAGAACAATCGTTTCTCCTATGTAGTTTTCCATGTTTCATTTACTGATTTTGATTTTGTATATAGCAACTGCTAAAGCTTACAAACCATCATACAAAAATATAAAAAAAAGAACAAAATATTAAGAATATTTTAAAGTGATAGGTTTGCTTATTACTGATTTTGATTTTGTACATGGCAACAGCTAAACTATCAAGCCATTATACAATAGAAAAAACTGAACAAAATATTATAAATATTATAATGTGAATGGTTTGCTTCTTAACAAAATAAAGTTAATTTTCTAACAATATTTACATTTATTTGGCAGCAATGGGACATAACTCTGCAGAATATCTCCACCATCTGATTGAGAGTTTTCGACTAGCTTTTGCCGATACACTTCAATACTGCACTGATCCAAGTCAAGTTGACATTCCCTTAGAAAATCTTTTGTGCAAGGAATATGCAGCCAAAAGAAGAAACCTTATTCAGATTGATAAGTAAAAAAAAAACTGAACAAATTTACCTGAAACTACATGATCTGTTAATTTATTAAATATGAGTAATTAAAATAATTTAAAAAAAAATTAAATTAGCAATAACTGTTTACTAACATTCTAACAGAGTGATTCCCCCTTCATTTTTGGAAAAAAGTGGCCTGGATCAACCAGTGGGGAGTGACACAGTCTATTTTACTACTGCTGACAGCCAGGGAAACGCCTGCTCATTCATCAACAGTAACTACATTGGCTTTGGTACAGGTCTAGTGCCAGAAGGTTGTGGCTTTACTCTACAGGTGGGAAATAAAATTTGTGAGATCAGGTATTTAAATGTACATTGTGATAGCGACTAATTTTTTTTTCCATTAGTCTCATATAATTGGAAGGTCTATTGACACTAAAAAAGTAAAATAACATTTTTAGATCAGATGGACAATATAGGACAAATGAAGTAGAGTTTGTCTGTATTACTAACCCTTCACTCAGTGTATAAAGGGATGGTGTGGTCAGCAGTGCTTTCATTTACCTTTAAATTTCTTTTTTTTTGTGTTAGATTTTTAGCACTAGATTCTGCTTAGCAATTAGGAGCTTATCATAGTTTTTTACCAGGTTGGTATGATTTTTATTTTATTTTAGAACAGGGGCTTTGGATTTTCATTAGACCCTAACCACAGGAATGTGATAGCTCCAAGTAAAAGACCTTACCACACCATCATTCCATCGATGGTTACATCAGCAGAAACAAGTAAAAACATGTTTTTAATTGGTTTTTAGTGTATGATTGGTTTTTAGTTCTTCTTCTTCTTCTTCTTCGTTCTTAATTATTAGTGTTGAAGGGGATCGAGATTTATCTGCTAGTGGGTTTGAACTCGAGACTAATCGAATTTATCAACCATGAACTTTTTGCCGACTCGACCACGCCTCCAACACAATTAAGCGTTACGTGTCAACTGGTTATGCGCCATTGAGGCCATTGACTCCGATTTCAGCCTGCTTATCTTTTTTGGATTTGCTTCCATAGCCTTTGTCCAACCAAGAACAATCTACAAGGCAGCAGTTGTTTTTAATTTTGGAGTTGTCTCTCCTAGAAGAGTGGCTGTCCCCAGCTAACAAGCCTCATCTGCCCGAGGGTTCGAACTCGAGACTTTTCGGTTTAGCAACCATGAGCTTTACCGACTCGACCACGCCGACCCCCTTGGTTTTTAGTGATTTGTCAAATTTCATATTACATACTGGTAACAATATGGAAATCAACTAACAAAATTTAGATTGTAAATAACATTGTACAGGACAATTTTTTTCATTTTCTCCACTATCAGTTCTATAATATAATATAAAATGTATGTGAATAGATCTGTTCCTTAACATACATTTATATAAAAAATATTTTCTTTAACAGTTCAGTTTTAATGAAAGTAATATTAAAAGAAAAGAAGTCTTACATGAAGAGTAAATTTTTATTTTTAGAAATAAAAGATTTAAGAAATTATTTGTTTGATGACAGATGAAAATTCTTTGAATGAAAAATATGTTGCAATAATTTAGTACAAAGATATTTTACAAAAATTTAAAATGCTTTTTGATCTTTCCATAGTTAGTTATGTAGCTCACTTCATTAATACTTCTTAGTTGTATTTGTGATACAGTTTTAATAAATAAATTTCTTGCCCTGGTATTACCCCCCCCCCCCCCCCCCTCATGTGATCAGATGATCTCTTGATGAGTTTTGGTGTCATGGGAGGCTTCATGCAGCCACAGGGCCATGTGCAGGTTCTTCTCAACATGCTGGAGTTTGGCTGCAATCCTCAGACTGCTCTTGATCTGCCCAGATTTTGTCTTGGGCATGGAACTGCGTGAGTAGGCTTTTTCTCACTGACACTTCACATTGGTTGTTAAATTCACCAAACAGGCTTTTAGATTGAGTTGACTATTACCCTCTCTGGATAGACTTTTACTCAAAGGTTGTCTAAGTATTCTATGACTTTTGTTTAAGGAAAAAAATGATCAAACAACAAGATATTATTGTGTCAAATGAAAGAGTACTGTACGTAACAAAACCAATATTTTATTGTCATGTTACCAAATATTTGAATGGTTCATCAGTTATTTCTTTTTGAAGAGTAGCTAGCAGAGTTATCCTTTTCTTACTACTTCCAAAATGTACTGTAGAATGTTCACACTATTTTAGTAGAATATTCAGGTAGATGGATTTTTTTTTAATAGGCTCTATGAATTTAAGTGTCAATTGACATGAATAAAAATAATCTAAATAATTTCTAAGGTTTTCACTATTCCAACTTAAATATAATTGATACAAACAATATTAAAACACTATCATTCAGACAACTGGGTGAGGCAAGGGACACTACTCTGTTTCATCACCCTATTTTGTCAGTCACTAATCAGTCAGTCTTCTCTTAAGCAAGTGCAAGTTTGTATGAGAATAGTTTGTCCATGATAAAACCATCTTTGTGTTCCACATCTTTCACCACAACAAATCACACCAACATTTTTTTCAGCTCTGTTTATAAAACATCAGATCTATTCAATGGGGTACAACTGGAAGAAGGGATAACCCAAGATGTATTTTCCAAGTTATCTTCTCTTGGACACAACCCCATAACCGTGGCCGGTCTTAGCAGGGCAGTGTTTGGCCGTGGTCAAATAATCTCCAGAGGCCCCTGGTGGCAGGATGGTCTAGAGAAGCTGACCTCTAGCCTGTATTGGGCTGGTTCAGACCCCAGGGCTGATGGTTTGGTAGCAGCCTATTAAAATTATGGCATTTTCTTGATTTGTTTAATCAGGGTAACTTATATTTCATGTTGTTTTTTTACACACCACAGTATTAAATAATATTATACCATGAGGTTAAAATTATGTTGTTTGTTAACCTTTTATAACCCATAATTCACCAATGTCCTGCTACTAATTAGTTATTAATGGTTAAATAAATTGATGTTAAGGTCACTTTTAATGGGAACAGTTTATACAAAGAGATTGTATGAATAGTTCCCTTAAAAAAAAATTGTTGGACAGTATTTTGTATGCATTGGTGTTAAATTTTTTTTAAATATATGATGTAGGCTTAAGTTGAAATGTTTTTGTACTAAAGTTCTTAGAAATGAAACATCTTTATGAAGTGATGAATATGTACACTAAATTGTGTAATGCAAACATCGCTATATGCAATAAATTATTTCTATACTTCTCTTTCTGTCAATAATTTAAGAACATTCCTTTAGCAGAAAATAAAGCAAAATGAAACAAGTCTGTGGGCATATGTTATGGAATAAAAGTCCTGTTTAGACAACTACCACTAAAAACTTACGAAAAAACCTTTATACTTAAAAGAAATCATTAGCAACTAATCACTACAGATACTACATCTTAAAAGCTGAATGTATTTTATAAACTCTTTTTAAAATAATATGATGTTAGTTGTTTGCTCAGAATCTAAGCATTTCTCTGTGCATTTTTGTCATTGTTTAGTCAGGTTCAATCCTCATCCAAGTTTAAAAAAAATTACTGCTTATGTGATATACTATCACAGGGGCTATTATTTGTAATAATGTATAATTTAAATCTGTTTTCATTTATTTATAATCCTTTCTATTTATCATCTCATTGTTCAAGACTGGCATTTGTATCGCAGATAATAGTCTCATATAATTTATTTTTATTGTTAAAAATTTTATTAAAGTATCTATAAAATAGCTTTTAGAAATAATTCTGGCTAAGGAATAAACAAAAAACAGAATAAAATTAATGCTCAATAAACTTTTATTACTTAAATTGTATAAATTAATTACATAACATGTGTGCAATAGATCAGTGTTTGTTTAAAGATAACATTTTTCATGCAAGATAAATATAAACATTGGAATGCTACAAATCAACTGATAATAAAACTTTAAAAATTATTTTTAAATTTATGTTGCATTGAAATCGCATACTATAGCTATTATAAATTAAATTATTTTCTAAGCAATCTGTTTATGGTATGTTTTGAATTATTAAACAAATGTTAACTTGGGCTGAAACTTTTCTTCTTTTATTTTTAAAATTAGTTCAATAATTTTATTTATTTTGTGACATTGTTGAATGAAATCTTTCAGAGAGGTAAAAAAATAATTTTTGCTGACTTTTTAAAACATACAGTAAAAAACTTAAGCAGAAATATTTTTAAAATATTGCTTCTGTGACTTGTATTTGATAATAATTAATTTAATACAAAAGCTTTGCATAGTAAAGAAACTGCTAGATTTTGATTAAATTGCATTCAATTTTATATGCAGATTAAATGACAAATGTTTAAATTATAGAAATCTATGAAACATTGTAAAAGTTAAATAAAAAATAAAAATAAAATCATAAAGTCAACAGAAACATGATTGTATCACAATAAGTAAAACCAATATATGTAAATATTTGGTATTGATTGTTGCATAGATTTCCTTATTGACATTAAAAAAAAACAAAGCAAAATTATTTATCAAAAACTATTTAAAACACATTAAAAATTCATTAAATTCTGGAAAAATATGATATACATCTGATGAACTTGCATTGACAATAAAAAAACTGGAAATTAAACTCCAAAAATAATATTAAGGAAATTACACTAAGGTTTCAAAAGTTTCTAGTCATAAGGAAATAAAAATTAAGTATGTTATTTAATGTAGTAGTTTTGATGAACACAGTTTTTCAGATACTTGAAAAAATTCCATTCCATACATCATGAGGCACATTTTGGAAATCTTCACTTCATGGAGTTCCTTTCTCTTACGAAGTTGTTCTTTCATTTAGTCTTTTAACAAGTTTGACTTGTTTAACTATAGCAGACTCACAACTTTGAAACATAAACCTCTGGATCACCAGCTAGCTGCAAATTGGTGGCATAAAAATTGGGAACAGCTTGGTTGTCATCAGTGAATGCTGAGTTCACAAATTCCTGTTGTGTTGGGTCCTTGGATAGGCTGTCTTCTGAGCTAGAGTCTTCACTTAATGATGAATCAAGTACGTAATTGTCTGTCTGCTCTTGTGCAAAGCTGATGAATACCTAAACAGAAGACAGACACCAAAGGGTTAAAATAGATGATTTGCTGAAGAAAGATAATGGAATTAATAATTGGTTTTAGTGATCAGAATATTCCTTAAAATATTTTAAAAAAAACCATTTGAAGTTTAAACAGTGGCAAAAATGTTAAGTTTATCCAGTAAACTAGTCTATAGATTCAGATTTTTTTACTATAATATAATTATAATACTTTAATAATAATTATAATACTGAAAATCTACTTATATACAGTTTTGAAACAATATCTGCAAGCATTTTAATGGAATGAATTGTTCAAGGGATAGTGGTGATTTTATTCATTTTTATTTCTTATACTGAAATATACTAGAAGACTATCACATTACAATAAAAGATCGGCACAAAATTCTAGCCTGAACAAAATAGAAACTAAGCCAAAAACATACTGAGTCTAAAGTAGTCTGAGAGAGTGAGTAGTACTCGATGGCTTTATCATCCCTGGCATGCTGCAGGTAGCCTAGGATGTCAGCCACAACACACATGGGCTGGGGGACTCTCAGCTCAACACTGCTGTGGTGGATAGCCTGGGGAGACAAGCAATAGAACAGTCAAAACAGCCAATAGAAAACACAGTTACAACAACCAATAAAAAACACAGTTACAAAACCCAATAGAAATAATAGTTACAACAGCCAATACAAAACACAGTTACAATAGCCAATAGAAATAATAGTTACAACAGCCAATAGAAAACAATTCAATAACTAATAGGAAACCTGTTAACAAAAGGATGGATGTGGATGTAAATATTATTTTTGGAGTAATCATTTATAAATTGCTAGTGTGAACATAAATCATCAACTAACCTACAAAACTGAATAAAAATTTATACATCCTAACAGTTTTAGCCAATACTTAACTTTCAAAAAAAAATTACTACCATATATTCACTTTTAAAATTTGCCAATAATAAAGGCCTACTTTTATTTTTTAAAAAGTAATAATTTAATAAATTGAACATTACTTCAACTGTCAATAGTTGTATTTACAAAACCTTATCTAAATAACTAATAATTGTTTGCATAATTTCTAGCTTAAATTATTAATACTTCTGGAAATAACTCTTTTCAAGAAATAAATATTTATGTGTTAAATATCTTGTTTAAATAATTGATAATCATGAAAATAATATATTGGTTGAAATAGAGTTGTTAGAATAATACCATTTAATTTTAAAAAAAAAAACAACAACTATTACCTTTGTAATTATCTTATTTAAAAAATGATAAGACCACTAAAATTGTGTAAATAGCAGCTTACCTTTATGACTGAACCAGGAAATTTGAACAAGAAGTTCTGTGTCACTGTATGCAGTTGATCTTCACCAGTGTGAATGATGACTGTGTAACCATCTCCATACCTGTGTAAACAAGACCAGTCATTACATTTCAAAAGCTGCTTTCTTTCTTGACAAGAGAAATCTCCAGGTTTTAAAATTAATGTTATCCTTCTATGGTTCAGATAGAGTGGAGTGAGTAATTTTGCTGATGTAAATTTAAGTTTCACTTGTTAAATAGCAAGAGCACATTTTAATGTTTTTAATATCCTAAAATAAGTAAAATCAAGACAATACATTTGTGATGAGGCAGTCAAAATATTGTAAGATTTTTAAGCCCAACACCTTCAATTGTAAGATTTTTAAGCCCAACACCTTCAATTGTAAGATTTTTAAGCCCAACACCTTCAATTGTAAGATTTTTAAGCCCAACACCTTCAATTGTAAGATTTTTAAGCCCAACACCTTCAATTGTAAGATTTTTAAGCCCAACACCTTCAATAACTCTATTATAGATTGAGGAAAGCACTTTTGTTTGTTGACATGAGTTTTCTGTGCTCAATGTAATTTAGGAGCAATACTAAAATTTGTCTGAATTTCATTTGACGCAATAGAAGCATAATTTTTAGGTAATTAAAAAAACTTACTTGTGTTTGAGATGTTGTGGACTTCCAATACATTTGATAACTCCATTAACCATGATGGCTATGGTAGAACACAGGGCGTCACATTCATCCATGCTGATAAAAAAAACCATGTTTCATAATTTTAATTTATATTTACAATAATTTCATTATATAATTAACATTTGCCATTTAAAAGAAATGAATCAATAAATAAATATCTTACAAAATTTCATTAAAGCTGACAAATATATAAGACAGACTGACCTGTGGGATGTCAGCACCACAGACTGACCATTCCTGTTGGCCTGAGCTATACACCTCCAGGCTTGTCTTCTGGTGCCAACATCCATTCCAGTTGTTGGTTCATCCTGCAAGTAAAGGTCAGCTGTTTAGTTGCTTAAAACACTAATTGGATACTCAGTTAAATATGAAATAATAATAAAGCTTGTAAAAAGAAAAGAAGAGCTAAAAGTAAATGCTGAAATAAAATGTTTATAACTAACTAATCACCTAGCTATAAATTGGTAGTCGCTATATTAATCAACAGTTTGATATGTTGTTTGTATCTCCCCACCTTCTTCCTCTAAATGTTAATCTAATTGACCATAAAAAGTACCCTCTCAGACCAGATAGTCATTTTAACATTAGAACAATGTGTTCAGCACTATACTCTGGTGGTTTTATTTTCCTTGATTTGAGTCAGGTACAGTCAGAGCTGAGTGGACTCATGGGGCATCTTTTCCATACTAATCCAAGAAGTAAACTTTAGACACTGGGTTAAGTAATTGTGTGCTTAGTCACATGAACATTGTCCCCTTACTGCCCATATCATATTGATAATATCTAAATAACAATACACAAACCACAAGCCAAGCTCCAGTGTCTAGACTAGCTACACTAAGCCTTCTTCTTCTTCTTCGTTCTTAAATTGCCAGAGGGTTTGAACTCGACACTTTTTTCAAATTTATCAACCATGAGCTTAGCCAACTTGACCATGCTTCTATCACAATTAAGGATTACGTGTCAACTGGTGATGCGCCATTGAGGCCATTGACTCCGATTGCAGCCTGCTTTTCTTTTTGGATTTGCTTCCATAGCCTTTGTCCAACCAAGAACAAACTACAAGGCAGCATTTGTTTGATTTTGGAGTTGTCCCTCCTAGAAGAGTGGCTGTCCCCAGCTAATGAGCCTCATCTGCCCGAGGGTTCGAAATCGAGACTTTTCGGTTTAGCAACCATGAGCTTTACCGACTCGACCAAGCCTGAATGTCTACACTAACAGCCTTATGCTACCAACCAGATAGACAATGGGTGGGTTCCCCAGCAGTGCCACGGCCAGGGCAAGTTTCCTCTTTGTCCCTCCGCTGTACGTGTGGATAGCTTTATGTGCGTACTGCGTCAGACACAGCTTGGTCAGAAGGTCATTGACCAGCTGAAATAAACAAGTTTTTTCTTTGTATGGCTGCAGGGCTATTTTATGTTAGCAACACAATTTCAGCATAGTTTAGGAGAAAAAATGTTATTTTAACAATTCTATCTTGCATGAAGTAGCATTAACATTGACTGTAGCAAATACTAATCAGCTACAAACTGTTGGTATGTTTACTTCATTAATATATTATTTTAAAAAAAAATTGTCCAAAAATGTTTTATAAATGTCACTTATAAAGTAATTATGCTGTAATTTTGAAAGTAAAATCCAACCAGAACTAATTCCACCCTCCCCAACCCTAACAGAAATGTAATCAATTACATTTAGAGCTATAATTATTGTTTGTTTTTTCTATGTCTTGGCTGTAGGAACCTAAAACTTACTACCTATCACCATAAGCTTTAGTAGTAACTCACAATTTTCCTTTGCTCTGTTTTAAATCCCCTAAGCCTGGCATGAAAATACAACATCTCTTCTGCTGTCAGGTACTCATCGAGTCCACCTTCCTGTGGGCAGTAGCCTACATTCTGACCAAAGTGTTGATTGGAGGTCATCCTGGGCAGACAGAATACATCCAAATAATGACCATGTTCTAATTTAAAATATCTAAATAACATTAATAGAATGTAATAACAACTCATCCCATGCTATAATTATGTCTAATGTAAATAAGAATGCAAAATTAATCTTAAATAAACAGATATAATCTGATAAACAGATAATGTTCTAATTTAAAATATCTAAATACCACAAATACTAATAAATATATTATATAGAGCTGTAATTAGGCCTAATGTAAATAAGAATGCAAAATTAATCTTAAATCAAATAAACATATAGTTTATTTTTCTGCATTTATATATTATTTAAAATATAATTAAAAATAAATTAATGTTTTAAATCTGACCTTTCCCCTTTCAACATCACACTACCACCAGAAGCCTTGTTATCTCCTGTCAACATCCTGAAGGTTGTTGTTTTGCCAGCTCCATTAACACCCAGTAGGCCAAAACACTGAAAATAGTTTTAATTATAATAGAACCAGAATGTTTCCTGAAGTTCAGATCTGTATAACTGTATACATGTTACCATCTATCATGCAAACTTTGAATATATTACCTCTCCTTCAGGGACACCAAAACTGATGTGATTGACAGCCAAAAACTTTCTCCAGTTCCTTCTGTAGACCTGTCAGAAATCAAAATATTTATTAAAAACTTGGATTTTTAGTTATATAATGAAACAATATCACACAAATGCTCAGTAGATATGTATTAGTATGATACTATAACATTATAGTTTAAAATTAGGCAAACATCATTTATCTTATAAGAGAGATTCCCCCTTCCCCTCCCTACTATTCCCAAGTAAATAAAATACTTGTGATTGAATATAGTAGTTTAAATTTTGTAAAGGGAGATCACCTTGGATAGGTTATCAACAATTAACATGTCATTGTTAGATCCATGGAGAATTCTGTCTCTCTCCCTGGCCACATCTTCATCTTCATAATCATAGTCTGCTTTTCTTCTGTTGCCAGGTACTCTGTTTAAAAAAAAACAGAACATACATACATTTGTACATAATAATACACATTTTATATATTATTACATACAATGTTGTGTGACAAATTAAAGATTAACTAGTTAGTAGAGTTATTCAAATCATTATTTCTTAATCATGAGGATCTTTTATAAGAAATTCTTATTATATTAGGCCTACAACATATTAGATTTGCCAAATTGAGATTCAATGGGACTCAATGATATTTCTTCACTGTGTTTTGAATGGGAGTTAAATCTCAGTCATTACAAATAAATATTATTAAGCCTCATTTTAAAAATAATTTCAATCTTGAAAGTATATTTAATGCAAGTATTATTAAATGAGATAATGAAAAGTAACATTAATTACCAGCATGTGCTAATGTTAAAAGAGAAAAGGTCCAGCAAGACTTATGTCCCTAAAAGGTAACTGATGTCAAGTAAAAGATAGTGATGTTCAGTAAACCATAATGACCAGTAAGGAGAATGTCCAGTAAAAGATGTTCCACTAACCTTAGAGCTGGCCAGCTGAGTCCATCTAAGAGTAAAGTCAGAATGAAGAAGAACAACCCCTCAATCCCTAGAGCAACCAGTTTCCATCCTATGACATCAAAGGAAAATGGGTTTTTGTACCTGTCATCTCCGAACCTGAAACATCAAGAAGTGTTATCTCCCATTTGCACAGTGTTTGTACTTGTTAGATGTGTTATCTCCCATTTACACAGTGTTTGATGTTAGTAAAGAAAGTAATTCTGCTTATTAAGATTAAATTTAGAAGATACAATGAATTTTTTGTTTGAAAGTTTTGGATGCAAGCCACAAACAGAGAACCTAGATTAGCAGTTTAGCGCTCTACCGCAAGGCAATGCCATCCAACTTTCATGTAAGGGGGTGGGGGAGAGGGAAAGTTAGAAGCTAAGTTTTAGTAGTTATTTCAGGTTGTTGTAAATATTGTATTAGAAATTGAGGAATAATGACTACTCTGTGTTAACCAAGCTCAGCCAATATTTCATTAAAAAAAAAATTTCTAAAAAAAATAAAAAATACTATCTCGAGGAGGCTTGAAGCCTGAGGTGTGATGCCATTTTTATTGGGTGGGGGGTCTGGCTTTTTGTGACAATATGTGATGGTGGAGAGGGGGGAGGTGAAAATTGTAAATATATGACCCTTAAGTAAATTTATTTTTACCTCATGAATAACTTATAGATTACTGTATTGGAGGCCAAATCCATGAGGCCTTGGCCTAAAGCATACTGTGGGAATATCAGGTACAGGTGTTTGCAAACATTGTAGATCTGCACAACAACCTGTCAAATAAAAAAACATTCAATGCATTAAGTCAAAATAATGAAAAAAAAGCAGGTAATTGGCAAACTAAAAAAACAGAAATTGGTTAGTTAACTTCCAGAGACATGTACATATTAAAGTTGCACAAAGGTATAACTTAAACAAATATTTGTTACATTCTTATAAACGATAGATTTTTAAAAATTGTAGTTAGGAATTGGTACTGAAGTAAATTATTCTGTTTTTTTTCTTATAATGAAAAAGTAGCGTTTCATTAAAAAAATAAGAAATGGGTAAATTTTCAGGAATTTGTCAGATACAATGCTGCTGCAGCAGATAAAGTATCACATTTTTTATTATGTCAGTATTGCCTTTAGGGTTGGGTCCATGTTTAGGAGATCAAAGACATTGCCTTGACAGCAACCACAGAAAAAGTATTTTTATCGTTGCAGCAAAAACAGAAATAGTGTTTTCTTCTTTGCCTGACATCCATGGTTTGGAATGTCAGATTAAAAATAAAATTCACCTCAAGATCTCTATACAACAGCATTGTCAGAGAAACGATGGTGCGCTGTGCACCTCTATCATGGAAAGTCCAGAGCAAAAATAAAATGTACCTCAACATCTCTATACAACAGCATTGTCAGAGAAATGATGGTGCACAGTGCATCTATCATAGAAAGACCATAGCAAATATAAAATGTACCTCAACTTCTCTATACAACAACATGACCAGCAGGGAAATGATGGTGCACAGTGCATCTATCATAGAAAGACCAGAGCAAAAATAAAATGTACCTCAACTTCTCTATACAACAGCATTGTCTGAGAAATGATGGTGCGCAGTGCATCTCTATCATAGAAAGACCAGAACAAAAATAAAATGTACCTCAACTTCTCTATACAACAGCATTGTCAGAGAAATGATGGTGCGCAGTGCATCTATCATAGAAAGACCAGAGCAAAAATAAAATGTACCTCAACTTCTCTATACAACAGCATTGTCAGAGAAATGATGGTGCGCAGTGCATCTATCATAGAAAGACCAGAGCAAATATAAAATGTACCTCAACTTCTCTATACAACAGCATTGTCAGAGAAATGATGGTGCGCAGTGCATCTATCATAGAAAGACCAGAGCAAAAATAAAATGTACCTCAACTTCTCTATACAACAGCATTGTCAGAGAAATGATGGTGCGCTGTCCACCTCTATCATGGAAAGACCAGAGCAAAAATAAAATGTACCTCAACTTCTCTATACAACAGCATGACCAGCAGGGAAATGATGGTGAACAGTGCATCTATCATAGAAAGACCAGAGCAAAAATAAAATGTACCTCAACTTCTCTATACAACAGCATTGTCAGAGAAATGATTGTGCGCTGTGCACCTCTATCATGGAAAGACCAGAGCAAAAATAAAATGTACCTCAACTTCTCTATACAACAGCATTGTCAGAGAAATGATTGTGCGCTGTGCACCTCTATCATGGAAAGACCAGAGCAAAAATAAAATGTACCTCAACATCTCTATACAACAGCATTGTCAGAGAAATGATGGTGCACAGTGTGTTACGTCCCTTACATGTCCCCTGCTTGTGTGTGTGTGTGTTGTGTGCTGGAACGACAGGTACCCTCCCTTTGGTGTATAGTTGTATCCCTTGGTTGAGTGTGTTTACATGGAGCGAGAGGTGTTCACGTGAGGTGTGTCAGGTGACGGGTGTCAGAGCGTGTGCCAGTGTGTGAATCAGTTGGTTGTAGTGTGGCTGTGGACGTGGAACGTGGAACGTGGGGTTGAGATCTGGATGTGAAGTTGTGCTGTGGCTGTGGACGGGGAGACGTTGCGTATCTTGTTATTTTATGTTGTAGACTCCATTTGCTCTTTTATTATTCTTATTACTGTATACATTTATATTAAACATCTTATTGTTATTATTATATTTATATAGTGTTAGTTGTCTTTGTTTGTCGCTACATATATATATACCCTAGATTCCAGAACCCAACATTTGGGGGCTCGTCCGCTTAGTATGGCGACTACCAGGAGTGCCAGAAGACAGCTAATAAGTGACTTGAAGGAGGAGGGAAAGCTCATCGGGCTGACCGATGACAGTTTAGCGGAGTGGGTAAAAGAAGAGTTGAGGAGAGTGGAAGATGCGAAGGTCGAGGTTGTAGCAAAGGTATGTAACCCTGTACCCCGCTTGAGGGATGTGGCGGCGATGACGGTGGACGAAGACCTGGGTGCGTATGTGAGGCATTTTGAGAGTCAGGCAAAGAGACAAGGCATTGACCCCAAGGACTGGTCGCTCCTTCTGACGGACAAGATGAGTGGACAACTGAAGACTTTCCTCGTTGAGACGGGACTGAACCTGCATCATGACTTCGAGTCAGTAAAGGTAAAGTTATTCACGCACGCAGGTTTCAACGAGGAAAAGTATAGGGTCAGATTCCACCAGCTGGTACCAACACACGACGACATGAGAAGCTTCGCAGTCAACACAGAAGCCGCTTTGAGAGCGTGGGTCCGGCAGTCGGAGACAAAAGAAACGTTTGAGGACTTGGTGAACCTCCTGATAGTTGATCGTATAAAATCGGTTGTCACGTGTGATCTGTTGGAGAGGCTGAATGGTGCTGCTAAGGTAAGTGTGGAAGATAATCTCAAAGTTATTGACAACTATAAGAGCACTCAAAACGCTAGAGTGACGAGGCCAGTACACCAAACCCCTCCGTACGTCGCTGCAAGTTCTACAGCAGAGAGGATACCCTGGCAAAACAAGACACCGCGATCTCCAGGACGCCACACTTGCCCTTCCACGGAAGAAATTGAGTGCTACTCATGCGGGGGAGTTAATCATATAGCAGGAGTCTGTCCCACCTCTAGACGGGACAGGAACGAAACAGGTAAACGGCAGGCATGACTAGCTGGTGTACAGCCTATGCATGGTGTTGGGAAGGTCAGCCTGAGCAGTAAATGTTTCACATGTGGACGTTATGGACACTATGCCAGGGATTGTCATAGCGATAGTAGTAGCGGTTTTCCTTGGAGAAAAAGGTCAGATAAAAGAGCTGTTGTGGAGTATGGAAACAACAAAAGACCTTATCGGTGCTACAAATGCAATGAACAAGGTCACATTGCCAAAGAGTGCAGTATGGATATAGATACAGGCGCCTGTTATAGGTGTAGAAAGCCAGGCCACATACAACGAAACTGTCCCAACGCGACCAGTAGAGCGAGCAACTGGCCGACTGCAAATGTACATCGACGGTCAGATGATCTCAAGTGTTATTGCTGCGGTGGTGTTGGTCACATATCACGGGTGTGTCCCACAGCTCAGCGTGATATGTTAGGAAATTTTTCCCTGCTTAAAAACTCTCATATGAGAGTGAGGCAAAACACGAAATTTGGAGGCGTATCCTTACAAAGGTAGTGTCCTTGGTAAGTTTTTGTTAAGATAATTTATTCAATCAATGTTAATTTTTCTTTGTTTTTTTGTACAGAAGCTGTGTATGATGATTATGGGCTGGAGATGATTGATGTAGTTAAAACGGCTATCGAGAAGGGAACTCAGTTTGATCGCCTTTAAGGAAAGATGACCATCTATGGCGACGTACGCATCTGCCGATGGACCCTTGCACTACATGAATTAGCCTGTACTGTGAAACATATCAAGGGAACTGAGAACTTTGTAGCAAACAATCTATCAAGAGTGTTTTACGACAACTAGTGTATATGATATTGAGAAATTTATCATTGTTGGAGATAGTATGATTATGTTAAGGAATTTACTATTGGGGCATTATAATGTGATTATATTGAGAAATGTTTGAGAAAGGTATTACTGATGCAGTATAGAATGATTATGCTGATTAATTTTTTTTATTGTGGCTTCTCACATGTATCATTATAGGTTGAGATAGTCAGACCACGAGCTTGGTGCCCGGCCGGAGAAAAACCATAGTCCACTCTCAGGACCGAATTGTTCAAGCTGGATACACGCCACACTCTGGATCAAACTGTCCAGGCTGGATACACGCCACACTCTGGATCAAACTGTCCAGGCTGGATACAAGCCACACTCTGGATCAAACTGTCCAGGCTGGATACACGCCACACGGTCAAAACGAGGCTTTCTAAGGACTAAAGAATAAGTAGTCGAGCTAGGGCACCAACAGTGGCTAATGGAACACGATATGTTTGATCTCTTTTGAAGAAAAAGAGATCTGAAGGTGGAGGGGAGGGATGTTACGTCCCTTACATGTCCCCTGCTTGTGTGTGTGTGTGTTGTGTGCTGGAACGACAGGTACCCTCCCTTTGGTGTATAGTTGTATCCCTTGGTTGAGTGTGTTTACATGGAGCGAGAGGTGTTCACGTGAGGTGTGTCAGGTGACGGGTGTCAGAGCGTGTGCCAGTGTGTGAATCAGTTGGTTGTAGTGTGGCTGTGGACGTGGAACGTGGAACGTGGGGTTGAGATCTGGATGTGAAGTTGTGCTGTGGCTGTGGACGGGGAGACGTTGCGTATCTTGTTATTTTATGTTGTAGACTCCATTTGCTCTTTTATTATTCTTATTACTGTATACATTTATATTAAACATCTTATTGTTATTATTATATTTATATAGTGTTAGTTGTCTTTGTTTGTCGCTACATATATATATACCCTAGATTCCAGAACCCAACACAGTGCATCTATCATAGAAAGACCAGAGCAAATATAAAATGTACCTCAACTTCTCTATACAACAGCATTGTC
The DNA here is from genome assembly GCF_028476545.2 of Physella acuta. Lineage (NCBI taxonomy): Eukaryota > Metazoa > Mollusca > Gastropoda > Physidae > Physella > Physella acuta. The sequence goes on along the minus strand of NW_026732374.1, from coordinate 112,055 downwards.
AGAGAAATGATGGTACACAGTGCATCTATCATAGAAAGACCAGAACAAAAACTAAAATGTACCTCAACTTCTCTATACAACAGCATTGTCAGAGAAATGATGGTACACAGTGCATCTATCATAGAAAGACCAGAACAAAAACTAAAATGTACCTCAACTTCTCTATACAACAGCATGACCAGCAGGGAAATGATGGTGCACAGTGCCAGGAACAAGTTGAGACAGAACAGCACCAAATACGCTGTGCTTCCCTTGTTAAACAGCCGTCCAACGCAGTAAAGGCTGGGGATGTTGGCCCATCTGTAACAATATCAAATTCACTGATATAAAATAATTTTAGAGTAGCTAAGACAATAGCATGCATATGGTCCTACTGCATCCATAAACATTAAAAAAAAACAGCTAAAAAAGGTACTAAAGAAAAAAACCATAATGAAAACTAAGTACCAAAACCTTAGATATTAAAACACAAAAATGATAAACTCTCATAATTGTATCATCAGACTGAAAGCTGACTTTAAGCATTAAAAAAGATGTAAACATCAAACACAAGTTTATTTGAATAATAATTTTTTTAAGTTACTTCATTCAATTCTATTTTTTAAAAATATAAATAATACTATGAATATACTTTGCACTGGGAATTACTACAATGAAATCTTAAATTTAATAACTCTTTCATTTAAAAAGCAGTTAAATGAAATTTATTCTAGATGTTTGTATGAACACTTACCCATATAACAGCAGGATGGATGAAAACGCAGCCAAGTTGTCTCGTATAACAAAGGAATCTTTTTGAAAGATGACACTTACCCATATAACAGCAGGATGGATGAAAACGCAGCCAAGTTGTCCCGTATAACAAAGGAATCTTTTTGAAAGATGACAACAACGGCAATGCCAATAGCTGCGGAAACACTGTACAAGACCTGGAAGTAAAGTAAACAAAATAGACATTTCAAACTTGTTGAGGTAAGTAAATCTCTAATGTAAACAATAGGCTAAAAAAAAACAATATGGTATTAAACACTTATCAACAGTGATTTCAGTGTGCAGTTATTTTGTTTTTCTTAATATGTGCATCAAGTTGATTTGTATATATTTTTGTACTTCAAATATGTGCAAAATACTGTCATTAGTTTATGAAAGTTAAAGCAATTAAAAATATAGACATACGAATTAATCATAAATAAATGTTATATGAATTAAAAAAATAAAAATGTTTAAAACATACCAAGTCCCAGAAAAAGGCTACAGTCCAGTAAACAACAACTCCAATTCCACTGATGCTCTGCAGTTGTCTTTCCTTGAAGACCTTCTCATTAATGATGTAGAGGATGATACCGCAGGGGATGAAACTATAGGCAACAACAATCACAACAGCCAGACCAGCATCTGACGCCTCACCCACCCTGTGAATTATATCAATTTGGATGTTATGGTTGATGTAATAGGAAAACAAGTTAATTAAAAAGTCTAGTGACAATTTAAGCGCAATTTCCTTATGTTATCCATATTAATTTTAAATCGTCATCACGTTCAATAGATGCGTCATCACGTTCCATGGCTGCGCAATCAAGTTCAGTAGGCGCGCAATGGTTTTTAGTCATATAACTATATTGCTATATAGTACTGTAATGTATTATGTATAATGTAAGTTTAAAAATTTTTTTGTGATCGAATGAAAAAATATTTTTGAAAACTTTCTTCGGCAATATTGTTCTAAATTATGGCAGGAATCGATTGGTAAATGTTTCAAGTCGCTAAGTGGTCTGGTTGCCGAGATATGGGCCAAAAACTGCATTTTTTCGAGGTTTTTTGGCTTTTCCGGGAAATCCAGGAAGGAATTCCGGGAATTTTTTTGGCCCACAATCATCCTCGGAACTTGCTTAACATATTTGCTTTTGGAACTAGTCCTCAATATTGCTTCGTTGAGGAGGAGATACGACTTAAAGCTGCGAACACACATCCATCCAGAAATAACGAATTAATAATCGCAATTGCCAGTATGGAAATTGCGCTAAAAAATTATCTTAATGTCATTAAATATGAAAGTTTAATTTTAACTACATATTTTCAGTAGGTTTATCACTTATAAGAAAATAATACATCTTACAGGTTTTTAACAGACAAAGGTGCACGCCCAAGTCTTATCGGATGGTTAATTGTTGTAATACCTGTAATAAAAATGTTACGCATCTGCTCAGGAAATAATAATTTGATAAACAGGCCAGATTTTTTAATCACTGCACAAAAGACAATAACAATAAGCTGTTTAATAGTTGCATAAAAAACAAAAAAAATAAAAGATTTGAATTTTTAAATTTTTTAAACTTCATAAAATTTGCTTGAAACTAATGTTATAGAGAAGAGACAGCCTAGGTAAGGATAGCAGCTTCATGGTTTAATGTAAGAATAAAATGGTTCTTCCTGTGACGTCAGGGAAAGTAACAAATAAACACTTAGAGAAAGTAAAAAATAAACACTTAGGGAAAGTAACAAATAAACGTTTAGGGAAAGTAACAAATAAACACTTAGGGAAAGTAACAAATAAATGCTTAGGGAAAGTAACAAATAAACGCTTAGGGAAAGTAACAAATAAACGCTTAGGGAAAGTAACAAATAAATGCTTAGAGAAAGTAACAAATAAACTCTTAGGGAAAGTAACAAATAAACGCTTAGGGAAAGTAACAAATAAACATTTAGAGAAAGTAACAAATAAACGCTTAGGGAAAGTAACAAATAAACATTTAGAGAAAGTAACAAATAAACGCTTAGGGAAAGTAACAAATAAACGCTTAGGGAAAGTAACAAATAAACACTTAGGGAAAGTAACAAATAAAGGCTCATGAAAACTACTGATCCTACCATATTCTGTAGGGTCTTCCCCTGCAGGCAGCTGTGACCTCAGGACTGTGTTGCTCAGAGAGTTGAAGTAGGATGGCATGGCGTGGTATCCTTTTGTGGTGAACCACACATGGGGGTCAACAGCTGTAGCACTGCCAACGTCTGCTGATTCAAATGACCAACCACCAAACCTATCAAAATCAAGTAAAGCTGCTAGATCAAGTCATTAAGTCAGCCACCAAACCTATCAAAAATCAAGTAAAGCAGTTAGATCAAGTCATTAAGTCAGTGACTAAACCTATCAAAATCAAGTAAAGCAGTTAGGTCAAGTTATGAAGCAAGCCAACAAACTGCATACAATTTGTCATCAATATATTGCATTGTTCTAACATGGAATTTTGAATGTAATTGAAAATGTCAGTGACTTCCCATTATAGCAATTCAAATAAATCAAGGGAAACAATCGTAACAGGTTTTCCAAAAGTTATAAATAATAGAAATATGTATAAAAAACAAAATACAAAAAAATCAGGGTTCATAATTTGCTTTTTAACAGTATAAAAATATATGAAAACAGATTATAATTCTTTTTCAATGTTTCAAATTTTTGTATTTTAGAATAATTTTTTCCTTCTAGTCTAAATATAAAACTATTAGTTGTTGTAAATATATATTTTAAGACTTGTAAAAGATCAACTTAATTGGATGCTAATGTACATGTTCCAAGAAAAGCTTTTAGTTTCATTTATGGTTCAGAATGAGAGGAAATCCATTAATCCAGCTTTGATTTAGAGTTAATCTTCCACCACTCTTGTTGGCAAACATGTTACAAACCAGCATCTTTTCAATTTTTGAACCGACAAGCTTTAAATTCAATGTATCTTTTGTATTCATTTACATATTTTGCTATTTATTTACTATACTCTGTACACCAATGTAACTATCTTGTAAATATCCACGCAAACGGCGTGGAATGTTACTGTATTTGTTTTAAATTGGAAAATAAAAGTATTATAAAAAAAAGAAATTTATGAAAAAGAATGTGTTCATTGCCAATGAATTGTCTTATGAAATGACCCCTAAACAATATTTTTTCCATCTAAACTTTAAAGATCAAATGGAGTGTGTGTCTGTAGGTTGCAGACGGAACAAAGGCTTATGGGTTATTGTGTGGAAACATGACTGCCTGTTATCAGAAAATAACAAGATCAATAGGAGATCTTGTATGCCCTGATTCTAGTACAACCCTTAAACACAGAATTCAAAACAAGAGAGGTAAAGTATTTTTAAACAAAGAACAAAAAATTCTCTATGCTAAATTATTTTACTTCTTGGAATAAAAACTGTTGTACAATTGATCATATTGAACAATATGCTGATAATATTAAGTAATAAAAAGACAATGCAAAGACCATTTTCCGAAAACAAAAAAAAATGTCACATTTTATTGTTTTAAGATAAGAAAATAATATAAAATTATCAAAGTTTATAAAGATTTTAATGTTGTTTTTTTTATACTTATAATTGTTTTTTTTAATGATTTCTTGAATCTTAAACCATAATCCTATCCCAAAATAGCCTTACAGTATAAATGTAATTATAGGGAAATAGCTTTCTTAAGAAGTGCCATATTTTTTTTTTACCTGTGCTCTTTGTATTCATCAAATGTCCTCAGTAGGTAAGAGAGTATGTTCCACTGGCTGAGGTCCTGGAGGTATTCACCAGGTGGCATACGTCTCTCATTGATGACGTACGGGAGAGGCATTTTGGTGAATATCTGATGGGCGTTCCTACATCCCACCATAAACATAGGCTTTGTGTAGTTGTACCAAGGAGACGGGGATGCACATTTGTCTTCACTGGGGGGTTAAATTTTAACATTAGTCTGGTGCACGGACACAACTTTGATTTTAAACCAAACTGTGAACATTGATTTTTAACACTAACACATTTTTCTCATCAATTTTTCTAAAATATCTAACACAAATGTTACAAAGCTAATTTTTAAAAAAAATTGGTTTTAATTTTAATAATTCAACCTAAATCCAGATACAATCTTACTGGACACTTATTTTAGGGATCTAAACAAATGACATATTATTTAGAGTGTAATTCTACAATAAAACCTAATTATGATTCAACATTTTTCAATCATGATCAAAACAACTGGTGGTTTCTGCATTAAATAATAAAAGAATTTTAAAACTTACTCAAAGAATTTACGAGACAGGTCATCTTTCATACATGCAGTACCAAATCCAACTTCAGTGTTGGTCAGTGTTTGGACAAATCTTTTGGATATGTTATTCTTCACAGAGTCCCTATCAATATTTGCAATAAATATTATTTGTTTGTTAAATAAAAAAATAAAAATAAACAATATACGGAAATAAATATTATGCTAAATTCTATTACATCTTTTAAGTTTTTGTATTAAGCAAAAAAATTTCCTGCTAGTTATATATATATATATATATATATATATATATATGCCTATATATATATTTATATATAGATATAAATAAATATATATATATATATATATATATATACACGAGAAAAATGGCCCGTTGAGGAAGGGTACAACGGGCGCTAGGCTGATAGTGCTGTCTCTTTTCTCTAAAGTAAAACCAACCCACCCCCCCACACACCACCCCCACCCCCCTCCCCACCCCTACACACCACCCCCCCCCACCCCTCCACCCCCCCCCCCCCCCCCCCAAAAAAAAACATGTCTAACGTCCCATTGCAAGAAAACCACTTTTTAGATTAGACACATTAATTAGGCTGTAATTTTATTATAGAGTATCGATGAGGAAATTTCTTTTGAGTTGGGGAGGGGGGGGGGGGGGGGCTCAGACGTTCTTACGCGGGGGGTGGGGCTTCGCCCCTACCCGAAGAATTGTATGCAAGAAACTCTTCACGCAAACCATTTAGATTAGACAACATTTCCTTTTTTTCAATGTTTACGCGAGAATCAATGACGTCATTACATTACTGTGTGCACTCTCTGGTTTGAGATTATGTTCTACTCTACGCTAAATGTGTCGACGTCATATTTCGTTTTTCGAATTACTGTGCATGTTTTTAAATTGCTTGTGTTTTCTCTAGAGCATTCTTGTCAGACAGAGCGTTCTTGTCAGACAAGACAGCGAAACTATTATTATAGATATATATATATATATATATATATATATATGCCTATATATATGCCTATATATATATTTATATATAGATATAAATATATATATATATACCAGAAGAGAAACTCTTCACACAAAACACTTATAACATTATACACATAAATTAGGCCCGAATGTCAGTATTTTTATTATGGAGTCTCGATGGCTTCATTTATTTGAGGGGGGGGGGGGGGTCGGCGTAGACGATCTACCAGGAGTGGGGCTTTGCCCCTACTCGTTGAGATGCTTGAAAGAAACTCTTCACGCAAAACACTTTAAAGATTAGACACATTAATTAGGCCGTACTGTCTGTCGTTTTACTATGAAAGTTTTTGATTTTGCTTGTGTTTTCTCTATAGCGTTCTTGTCAGATACATAGATAGATAGATAGATACACAGATAGATAGATAGACAGACAGCGAAACTATTATATATATATATTTATATATATAAACATTTGTTCAATATGTTTAAAATATAATATATCTTGCTGTCATAAGAAAGCAGAGAGCCCAACTTGTAAGATTAAAAAAATTCTTTAAGAAATGTTGCAAGAGCCTGACTTACTGGAAAAAGGCATAGCTGTCAGGTCCGTACATGGAGGCATCTAGAACAAGTGCCTTCATGTTACTTTCATCAAGTCTCACTGAGGCAAACCCTAATCCAAAGACTAGAAATATTATGGGCAGGAGAAGGGCAGACACCAGAATTCGCCAGTTTCTGCGGTAATGGTGCAGGCGTTTGATCAACAGTGCTGCCATCTGGGTAAACAGTAAGGATAACCCAGTCAGCCTTTCCTGTTTGCTTACTGATTCTGTTGAGTTTCCTACAAGTAAAGAAGGCTACATTAATAAATGTACAGAATAGAAAAATGTATATTAATACAAACACAGAATACATTATACTTACAATACAAACAGGCCTATAGATTACAAAGAAGGAAATGCCTTTTGTACATGTTAATAAAATTAAAAAACTAATGTTTTTTCTTACATCATAAAATGTATTTATAATTTATTTAATATGTTTTTAAAAACTAATACATAATTTTTAACTTCTTTTTGTAAATTTAAATCCTACCCTTGTTATCATATGTTAGGTCATATGAACCTCATTTGCAATATTAGCAAGACTTAATTTAGTACATATATTTTACTTTACATTACTATCTATATTGTGATTTAATTTTTTTGAATTCATGATACACTTATTTTAAAATTACTTCAGTAAAGAAGAAAGTACCTATGTCATCAAGATCATCAAACTCTAAAGGTGATCTTCTGTGCTTGGAGATTATAGCAGGACTTGAGACATTTGATTGGTTAGCACTGTCTGCCTCTTCAGTCAGCTTGAAAAACACCTGCAAAGCAAATTGAACTTCAAATATTTTGTTCAATAAATTGAATAAAACCCTATTAGACAGGACAAGTAATGAATGATGTAGAAGAATTAGTATTCATTTAATATTATTAATGACCTTGGCATATAAGTGTTATGGTATGGTGTGATCTAGCGGTAGAGTGCTAGACTGTTAAGTTTTTTTTATCTTTGCTCAAGATAATTATAGTTAATAATGATATGCGATATCACTCAATTAGGCTAGATGAGAGAATAATTGTATTCTTTATTCTGTTGTATTCTAGTTTGCTTAGGAGCATCGATTTTAAAAAGTGATCTAACTCGTTAAGCCCTTATAAACTAGAAAGTTTTTTTATATGAGACTTACATCTTCTAAAGTTGTGTCTGAGAGCCCATAGCTTTCTACATTCAGTTGGTTTAAGTTCAAGTCCAGCTTCCTGAAGAACTCATCAAATGGCACTTGCATGCTGGTGGGGTCCCTGGGCAGATTGAAGGTGAGCTCACTTCCAATCTGTTCTATCAAAGATGCCTTGGGGCACATGGACTGGATGAATGTGAGGACCACTGAGTTGTGGGCACCTGTATATGAAAACACACATACTTACACCATATTGCTATAATTAATGTTTGTTTTTAGATGACTAATTGCTATGTTCTATGAAAACAAAAACAGTCATATATATTATTTGTCAAACAGATTTTATGAGTCAATGTTTGGATTCAGTAATAATCTGTTTAAAGGCTGCCACTAATACATACTTTGCTCATTCATTTCTGGTTGAGCTCCTTCAATCTGTAAAGTAATCAAATAATAATCACATTTTAAAATCATATCATCCAATATTTGTGTGAAAGTTTCTAATACAACATTGAAATTCTGAAAACAATATAGATGTGTATTTGACTTTTTAATTGAATATGATGTAGAATACTTTACATTTTCATAACGTTTAATCAGCCTATGTTGAACTCACCATTGAGACATTAGCTTTCTTAACCAGGGTTAGGTTGAATCCCTCCCCAACTGACCACTTCAAGAAAGATGGTGATCCGCATGACAAGAGTCTTCCTTGGTGCATGACTGCGATCCTATCACTCAGGAAATCAGCCTCGTCCAGGTGATGTGTTGATAAGAGAATAGTTCGCCCTACATTTTTTTAACAAGAAATTTTTTTATCTAGATTTTAAATATTTAAAACTATCTGACTAGTTTTAATAATTTTGGATTCTTTTAGTTAAAAAAAAATTTGGCTGTATTTGAGAAAAAATACCTGGCCGGTTCTTTGTGATCAGGTTCCAAATGTGTTTACGTGCATGAGGGTCAACCCCACTTGTTGGTTCGTCTAGGATAACAGTCTTGGAGCCACCGACAAAAGCCAGAGCGACACACAGACGTCTTTTCATACCGTAAGACAAGTTTCTAGCTGTAACATTTCTTGCATGCCAGAGATCCACGTCTTGTAGCAGACTAATTAATTTGTGGGAAATGTCAGAGCTAATTAGTTTTAAATTTTGAATCAGGAAAGTAAATTAATTGGCAATGATTCAACCACAATATACATATAGATGTCAAAACTTTATTTTATTTTACTTTTGAAAACATTTTGAAACCATCATTTTTAACAATAAGCAATGCTACCTATACATAAATAAATATAAAAAAATTGTCATGAGCAGTGATTTTTTTAAAAGTCAAAATTACTTTAAAATTTACAATATGGAGTTCTTTAATAAGGAAATATTCACCAAATTCTTTTATGAAAATTGTTAGATTAAGCTAAAAACTATAACCTCTTAATCCTTACATTTTTAATTAATCATATGAAATTAATTAAAATAATTAGATTCATTCAACTATTACCTTCGAGTTTCTTTAAGAGTTTCAATTTTGTTTTTGGAGCCTTTTATTCCAGCATAGAAGCTCATGTGTTCTCTAACTGTCATGCTGTTTATAATGGAACAAATTTTGTTTACTATCAGTGTTCATTTAACAAAGTACCTACATTTAAAACAAAAACTAAGTAATACAATTGAAATGTAATATCATTAATGTAGGCCTAATCTATTAGAAGGATATTAAAATAAAACCTACTGAAGAAACAATGCATTTTGTTGAGGGCACACTCCAAGGCTGCTGGAAAAGCATCCTGTTTTTTTACCATTGATCAAAACTTCTCCAGATGTTGGTTTTAAGACACCACAGATCAATTTCCTAAAAAATGATTTAACATCATTTGTCATGCATTGGCAAAATAATGTTTTGTACTGAACACACATTAAAAAAAAAAGTAATTTAACTCTGTCATTAAAGATAGAATTTGTGTAATGCATTAGGAAAGAGAAAATAACTGTTACAGCTCAAGGGGAACAAGGATTCTACAAGGATAACAACTACTACAAGCAAAGGGGATATAAATATAATGTTAAGGGGAAGAAACTGTTATGTATAAAAGGGAAGTAACTGTAAATGTAAAATATTAACATTCACAAATTCCTTCTTAATATAGCATTAATACTTATGAAACAAAACAATATTTATAAAGAATAAAATCTTACATTGTGGTTGTCTTGGCTGCTCCATTGTGCCCCAGCAGTGTAGTGATTTGATTTTCGTACATATTCAAGGACAGGTTCCTCAGGGCTTGCTTCTTGTTACTGTAGGTTTTACACAGGTTTACAATAGATATCCCCACATTGAAGCCAACTGGAGGAGCTTCAAACAGTGGCCCTGCACAATACATATAGGTTACATTGGTAACATTGTTGAAGGTATTTTTACTTTAACTGGTAGGCCTACTTCACACAATAATTTGGATGTTCTACAAATAATTTATTCACATATTTTTAATAAGCAAGTTTTAAAAGTATAAAATTTTGCTAAACATGTACAAGAAATCAAATGGAATTGTTGCTGGTACAGGTCCAATTATGGGATGGCAAATTTGTATGGTAGATTGGTTGAAAGTCAAATCAAAAGACTTGAGTTCTGTTCTTGGGCTAAAGCCCAAAGGAAATCCCTAAAGTTCACTTAGTTCTAATGTGTATTTGACTCTCGATAAGGAAACTAAGTGGGCTGGGTATAATTTCCCTCCATTTGCAGAATCACAGAGACAAGTGAACTTTACTTCATCTGCTAAATGGACCCCAAGTTCAAAAGGATATTTAAAATACCTTGTTTTTTGTTTTGTTTTACAGATAAAATTGTACGGAGCTAGTCAGATACAAACCTGGCTGATAAGATCCTGCATCTTGACTGATTGCTTTTGTTGGTTGTGTACAGCCAAACCAATAGGATGGCAGGAATGGGAAGTAGAAAGGTTGAGGTATGCCATATTGTCCTGTGATGAAATAAAAGTAATAGAAATAAGAGCTTTAAAAATTGAGCAAAAGATTTCTACTCAATAGCGGAAATAAAGTTTAGTTTGAAAAAAAAAGTTTGTGATTCAATTTTTCATAAACTGATTATAAATTCTTAAATACACATTTTTTTACTCATTACTTGCTAGATATATAATCTAATTTTTAAACATTACCATTGACCAATATCCCTCATATTATATGACATTTTTACAAACAACATAATTTTTAAAAATTAATTATGGCAATTACATTACACTAGAGAAAATCATCACAAATATCTTCATTTAAAACAGATGTAAATTCTTGATTTGTGTCAAAATAAAAATAAGTATAAGCCCATTACATCAGCCTACACACTCTAAACGGCAAACATTTAGCAAAATTAAGAACAAATTAAACACAAGGACAGTTAAAAAAAAATTGCTTTATACGACCACCCCCACCCTTCCTGTTATAACACAAGAGATAACAAAATAATAAACCCCTAGCATTCACTTATCATGCAACATAATATTTACATGCTCCCTTCAATAATTTTAAAAATATGAACTGATTGTCTTACCTGGCATGACATTGCGGACATACCAGCCAATGAGGAAGTAGATGGCGCTGTCAATCAACATCATATAGCATGACCAGGACATGGTGAGGTCTGTGCCATAATACTCATTCACATTTGACCACTGGACTCCAATGCCATTTTCCTCTAAGTAAGATAATCTTAGAGATCCAAAGCAAAAAGCTGTGGTTGATGCAAAGCTCTGGTTAAAGAAATGTGGAAAAATATTTATTACATCAGTACAACATAATTCTGCAGGTTTTATTCATCAACAACCTCATTGCGATAATAAATTAGTCAAGGTTATTAATCAATATAATACCATGTTTTTGGGGTCTTATATATCTTATATATTGTTTTTATTATACATGAGAAATCCTTTTTTTTTTAAATAAAGAAATTAAAGCCTTAAAAATAAATGTTTTTATTTTTTATAGCACTGAAAAATCATGCCATGATTTATAAATAAAGAATCATGTATGATTATTTATAGAACAGTAACATTCAAGATAAAAGAAATATTTAGTAAACAGGAGAGTATTCAAAATGTAACATTTGTAGTTTTTTTTTATTACTAAGGTAAAATTTTCAAATGTTTTACAAATGTGAAATTTTTAAAAGGAAAATTTGCATGTGCATAATAAAGTGAAATTTCAGGAGTTTTTTTCTCCCAAAAAGTGTGCTAAGGTCTATGTTACTCACTGTCAGCATTTTTTGCCAGTAGGTCATGGTCAAACCAAGTCCAATCACGATGACATATGGTATGTATGCAATCATAAAGAATACCATAACAAATAAAATGGCCATGGTAGTTCTAGTGAAGAATGAGGAGACCAAATACCTAGAGAAAAAACAAAGAGTATAATATTTTATCAGGCAGATAAGGGTATTCAGCATCAGCCTTTTAATTATCATTAGAATACATATTTTCTTTTAAAATAGTTTAATTGTCAGCATTGAAAATTCAATACTATGTAATGACAGCTATTTTTTTTCATTTTTTTAATATCCACCCCACAAAGACAAATAGCAATAACACTTAATAATGCTTAGAAAGTAAAAAAAAAAGATGTAAAAAAAAAGTAATATATAATGATGTGGAATATAGCAGCATAAACATAGGTACATATGAATGTGTATACACACATGTACATCCATTCATCCTTAACTAATTAAAGCCTAATTGTGAACACAACGAATAAAATAAATGAAATGTGTGAGTAGCTAAAGGGCCCACATACAGCAGCATGACAGAACTGAAGCAGAAATCCACCAGGTACAAGAATATGATGAGCATGTTGCTGTAGATAAAGATGTTGGTGTAGTAGAGCATGATGGCGATCACCACACACACTACGGTCAACAGGACCATGGTGCTGGCTAGCCAGGCTAGGAAATTTAAGCCGCTTATCATTCCCATGACACGTAGGTTCTGAAGAAAAAAAAAATAAACATCACGTTTGATTAAATTTATTGTAGAACAAACCAACATTATTATAAGAAATAAAAATAACTGTTTACCTTCAAAGTCAATGAGGTTGATTCTGAATACTTAGAGTAAAACTAATGCTAATAAAAGTAGCATCATTTGCAGTTTTTTAGTTTATTCCATTATAGTGTTATTGTTACTCACTATTCAGAAGTTATTGTTTATAATGTTAAAACATAATGCTATCCCACTAGACTTATCCTTAACCTTAGTTCTCACCATTAAAAAGTTTAACAACTTTAACAACAATGAGTTCCATATACAATGCTACCTAATGCACTCTTTTAAATTAAATAATTTAACCAGAAATCTTGACTTCATTTCATGGGAATGACTCTAGATCAGTGGTTACTGTCATGTGTTTGATAGAAACACAGGACAGTGGTTCGGTGAGTCAGTCTCAGGGGTTCGGCAGAGGTCAAGACTCACACCAGACTCATATGATTCATGATCAGATTTTGTCAGCGTGGATGATAGAAATATTAAGAAGGGTTTGGATAAAGCGCTTATGAAACTGGTGGGGTTTGGTAACTCCAAAAAGGTCTAGATCTACTGCTCTAGATAGTCAATAAACATTATGGCTATTAATTCTTTTCTCTTAATGACACTACAGTCTATGGTTTAAGGCTTTTAAATGAGTAACACCCATATAGTTTGAAATAAGAACCTTATGAGGAGTAAGTGTGAATAAATTAACAAGATAAAAGTATGAGACAAAATAAAAAAAGATGTATTACCTCCTCTTGTCCATTCTCTCTGTCACACACTAGGTTATGTGTGGCCACACCAATGGATGTGATAAAGACAAATGTCATCACCACAGGGATCATGTAGGCACCGAGCATCACGATAAAGCTAAGGGGAAAAATTAATTAGAATCATTTATGGATTAAGTTCATGTATTTTCTTACTTGTTCGCTACAGCTATTAATAATATTAGAAAGCCCCCAAATGAGTAAGTCAAAATACCAAAAAGGTAAGTTACAATAATTATTTACAGTGATAAAGAAGACAGAAGTGACGATCATTGAATTAAAAAAAAAACATTATTCAACTAAAAAGTTATGATAAAGCTTGAATATTATTTCCTTTTATTTCGAGCTTAATTAAAGTTAAAAATGTATTAAACAGTAAGGCAAAGTCATTTCCGGATATGTTCTTTGATAAATTGTCTATGTTAATGTTTATAAATGGTTATTTAACTTTTTGATGACTTACTTGTCTTCATGGTGGCAAGGGTATGGCATTTGCTTAATGTTAAAACCAGGTGTGGTCACTGACTGGTCTTTATGTGTATCAATTATGGCCTTGTCAATGATATCTTGAAGGTAGATGAAACCTCGCAGGTAGCGCAAGTCTTCAATGAAGTTGGACTCTGCCGCCATCTTCCAAATACTAAACAAAATGACAAATGTATGATATAATTATTTTAGGCCTATAATAAAAGTTAGTAATAAGCATTCCGATTACTAAATATTTTACAGTATAAGAATGTAACCAGTTTATCAAAATGTGTGTACAATATATATATATATATATATATATATATATATATATATATATATATATATATATATATATATATATATATATATATATATATATATATATATATATATATATATATATATATATATATATATATATATATATATATATATATATATATATATATATATATATATATATATATATACACAGACAATAAATGACATTAATACAGTTTACAGAACAAATCTTACAAATTCTAAACTACATTTTACATTTTTACATAATACAAATTATATCATTTCAGTTGATAATATTATACTTTTTACATAAAAAAAATACTGAAACATCATGTGAAATTACAGATAAATACTTAATTACCTTAAAAAGGGTGTTAATGCAGTTTACATATGTATATTTAATATAACTGAAGGGCTTTTTAGCAACTTAGAATTCTTTGTTCAAATGTTCTGTTACAGATTAATGAAATGAAACTCACTAAGATTTAATGAAGTTTGTGTCCATAACATTGTCAACGTCCATCCTAATTTTGTAGGCCACATGTTTTGTGATGTGTATGTCTCCTGCCTGTCTTCGCTTTCGACCCTGTGTGGTGTCGGTTTCATTCAAATTTAGAAAAACAATTCCTATCAAAAAATAAATTATTTATATTTGAGGAGCAGTTTTACATGCACATAATCAAAAAAAAAACAACTTTAACTGCAAAACACTAAAGATTGCCTTAGATTATATTGCATTATTTCATATCAAAATTGGAAAAAAAAAGTAATAATCTTCTTCAGAAAAAATCAAATATAATTTAAATTTAAAAAATTAGAACAAAAAAAATAGAATAAATATAAAGTACCAGCTAAGTAGTTTCTTGTCTGGCTGAGTCTGAAAGCCTGCTCCTCCAGCTCCTGCTCTGAAGCTACAGGTTGAAACCTGTTGGTCAGAATACAAGAGGAATAGTTTGAGATCACCTCAGCAGCCGTTTTCAAGGCATTCAGTTGGCTGGCGTCAATGCTGTTGCTCTGAAGGGCATCTAAGCTGGAGGTCAAGGCTGCTGATGTTAATCCTGAAGAGGCCTCCACTATGCTTTTGATGAAGTCGTTGTCCATTGCATGCTGGGTAAAAAATAATTTGCAAATAAAATTGGTAGAGATCATGATGCATATTTGGAAGTGAAATTTAATAACTATAAAAGTTGTAACTACTTGCACTTAACTTTCCATTAAGCTTTATGTGTTTAACTGAGATGCTTTTGGTAAGCAGAAATTTCTTACCCTCAAATCTTCTGTATCGTTGGCCAAGTCAAGCAAGGATTGCAGACCATCAGCCTTTGTAGCCCAAAGTTTAGAGATTCTATTGAGCTCTTCAATATCAGAGAATGTTTTATTGGCCTGAAACAGATTATAATTATTAATGAAAATTCAGAGATATTTACTTAAAATAAAAAAAATCTACATATGAAATAAATATAAAAAAGTCTGTTTTGACTCCTAATAGGTATAGACAATACATCTACTTGCTAAAATCAATAATGAATAATTATTTTTTAACCTAAGCAAATTTTGCTTTCTAGTAGTGAAAAGTGAAACAGTTCAGTTTTTTTCTTGTGATGTAAAAAAATATTATATGTTCTGTATTTCAAATATTTTGTTTGTTTGGAAAACAATTGAGGTAGGCCTACTTTTTAATTTTAATTCCAGTTTGCAGTTTTTTCCTAAAAGAACTTAGTTATCTGACCATTACTTCTATCTAAAACAAAAGAAAACAATATAAAACAACTGTAAAACCTACTTTAGCTAGAATAGCTCTGGTAGCTGGGTTGTCAGGAGTGTAGAGGATTTTCCCCCTGAGAATTGGTTTGACATAAGCCCATATTAGACTGCCTAAACTTGACTCACGTATGACTTGATAAAACGACAAACAAAATTCATCTGAAAAGAAAAATTTAGAAAATTATAAAATCATTGAAAAATTTTCAACTCATGTTTTAAATTTTTTTAAATAAAATGAAAAAGGAAACCAAATAAGCAAAAAAATGTCAATAAAAAGATCTAACTAATGATCTAGTTCTTTTAGATAAAAAAAAACTAAACTTCCTAATTATTAGTAAGAATATCAATATTACAAAAAAATTATTAACTAAATTGCTTGTTGTAAGGTAACTTTAACATATTCATTATTACTGGCTAGTAAAATTTAACCACAGGTTAAAGTTCATTGTGCAACAGTTACCACTGGGTTAATTATATTAATATTCTTTGTTTTAAAAAAGCAAAATTTGGCAGAACCTACTTGGAAGATCTGTTTCTTGGTCGCCAGTTCCTTGTTCCAGTTGCTCCTCAATGCCACTACCTGCAGACAGGGCAAAGGCAGGGTTGCTGGGGAATGAGAGAATACTGGCCAGGTCCCTGCCACAGATTCTTGTGGCCATCTTATCAAGATTAGTAGAGGCTAAATAGAAAAATATTTCATTTCTCGTTAACCTAATGTTAAAATCTAATGTTAAAATAGATATTTTCTTATTTATACATGAGTATGTAATATTTATAAAAGTCATACAATTAAGAGTAAATGTTAATGAGAATAATATAGTAATTAACTCAAAAAAGAATGAAAGCAATAAATTAACCAGAGTAATAAGATAATTACAGTAATAATGTTTTGCTAATAAATAAATGAGTGTAATATTAAATGAGAATAATTTAACAATGGAATCAGTTAACAAATTATAGTTAAATTAATGACTGTTTTAAAAGTAAATATTGAAAGTTAAACATTAATGACAGTAGCAACTCAATGATAGTCAGGATTTTTTTATGAGAGTAAAAAATTACATTAAAAAAAAATAATAATAGTAATAATTTGATTATTTAAAATTTCTTAATAAAGTGAGATCTTTATTGTTTAACAGCCTTAGCAAAGTAATACATCTTAGAAGACATTGGCCTTTGTTCCTAACACTGAACACACCATCCAACCCCGACTCACCACTGGCCGTGGCATTAGTGAAGATGTTCATCATCATTTTGCTGTTGCTGTTCTCCTGTAGGATGGTGGAAGCCTTCTGTAGGTTAGACAGGCCCTTGTCCACCTGAGTGACCATACTTTTCAACTGGGCACTGGTCATGTTGACTGACTCTAAGATGAAGTTGCCTGTGTTGTTCACATACTAAAAGAAACGGCATTAGTTGGATAAAATACAATTAAGGTTTCTTGATCCTTATTAGAAAACCAAGACATAGAAAGAAAAAAAAATATTTTTTTAAAAAAAAGGGAGCTAATCTATCAATATGGGATGAATAAGTTTATTAAAAAAACATTAGCATATGGTGTTTTATTTGAATATAAGATTATCTTTAATCCTATTTTAAGGCCATTAACTCACTATTGTTGCAAGATGACTATTGAACTCATGTTAAGCATACAAACACACCTTTGACTAGCTTTCACCCTATGTTAAGTTCACAACACCCTTTGATATAAGATCACATTTAACCTTAAGCTCGCAAGCTCACCTTTGATACAATATCACTTTAACCTTAAGCTCACAAGCTCACCTTTGATACAAGATCACCTTTAACCTTAAGCTCACAAACTCACCTTTGATACAAGATCACCTTTAACCTTAAGCTCACAAACTCACCTTTGATATAAGATCACCTTTAACCTTAAGCTCACAAGCTCACCTTTGATACAAGATCACCTTTAACCTTAAGCTCACAAACTCACCTTTGATATAAGATCACCTTTAACCTTAAGCTCACAAGCTCACCTTTGATACAAGATCACCTTTAACCTTAAGCTCACAAACTTACCTTTGATATAAGATCACCTTTAACCTTAAGCTCACAAACTCACCTTTGATACAAGATCACCTTTAACCTTAAGCTCACAAACTCACCTTTGATATAAGATCCCCAGCATTAACCTCTGGTATGAGTCGAGCCACAAGCTCTTGTATCTGTGTTGTGTTTAGCCGACAAAGGGAGGTAACAATGCTCTGTTTGTCTTCCACAGTGCTGTTTACAAAGATAAGCATGCTCAGCACATCCACACAAGAATGGGCTGGTTTGCTAACTAGGTTGAACAGCTAGAAATAAAGATTTAGAACAAATCCTTATAATGTCAAAAATATTACAAAAAAACAATAAAGAACAAGTAGAGTTTAATAAATGTAAAAGAACAATTTTCTAACAGGCATGATTTGTTTATAAAATATTCAATTTATGGTGTCATTGTTATTTTAAAAATGAAAATAAAAATTAGATCTAATGAATGATAGATTTATATTTTTAAAACATATTTTACTTCCATCACGTAAGCAGGACATATTATTCTAGTTATCTTTTTATGTTTTTAAAAGATTATTATCAACATAAAATAATCAAGTATTATTGAATATAACATTAGTTTTGACCACTTAATTTAACAAATACTTACCACTCGCGATGAATATACAGCATCTAGCAAGGCTTGTATGATATCTTCACTAAACCCTAGCGTTTTCAGGTAACTTTCAACAGCCTGAGGGTCATTCAGCAGTTCCTTGACATGAGCTAGGTTTAAAAAATAAATTTGTCAGTATGTGAGTTAAGTAATACTAGTCTATTATTCAAAGAATATTGTGCTACTGAATTTTTCTGTTCCTAGGATCATTATGTAGGCCCAAATTTTATTTAGTTTGTTTTTTATGAGCTAGTTATTGAAGTGAACTGTAAGGCCTAAAAAAAGTTAATAAAGAATTTCACATGAATTAACTTTAAATAAAAATACAAATTAATGTTTTTAAAGTAAAACCTTAAAACAAAATAAGCATTTATTATATATGGTTAGAAACCTTTGATACAATAACACTTTGTGAAAATGAATTAGATTGCAAAATAGAGTCAGTAAATTAGTTAGACTAATTAAATTAACAAACAACACAAGTAATTACTTTGTTGCAGTAATGCAATTCTGACTATGTCCAGTCCAAATACGCCGTTTAAAACCACTTGCACATCTTTTAAGACATTTTCTGTGTCTGGAGTTTTTGGTATGATGTTTTTTAGGCCATCCATTATCTTTTGGAAGCTGTTCAACATAAGAAAAGTTATTATGCAAAATGACTAGAAAACAACTGTAGCAAAACAACTAAAAAATTTCAAATGATTTCAGTAAAATAAAAAAAAAAACAACATAGAATATGAACTAACTACAAATATCTCTACAGTAGTAGAAAATAATGGACACAATACACATTTACGATTCTCTGAAAGCAAAAAAAAAATTGATAGTTGTAAGCAAAAATATAGAGAAATCAAAATAAATGGTAATAAAAATAGTTAAGAATAATAATATGCTAAAGGTTATAGAAACATAGAACTAATTATCAATGAAACTATAACTATTTAAAAGTATGAGTGTGTGTGAGAGTCAATTTAATTTAAGAACTTTAAAGAAATAAAAAAATTTGTTTTTAATGTACTTGCCTGTTAGCCAAGCTACTAATAGTATCACTCAGCAAAAGCTTGTCAATAGAAAAAACATTTCGTTTGAGAAGATCCATATTGAAGTAGGAGAAAAAGTTCACTGACAAGCCGATGACATCTGAAAACTTTAAAAAGATGTCCGCAATCTCTGGAACAATTTCTGTAATTACGTCCATGACTTGGTTGTCCTTACTTGATGCCATCTGTATAGAAAAAATGCATAGTTAAATTAGTTATTGGGATATGAATTTAAATTTTAAATCAGGTTTGATAAAAAATAATTCCCAAGTAACTTTTTTTTAAATTGATGATATATTTTAACATACATTGTTGATGTTGTTGATGGGCTGAGAAAAGTTCTGTAGAAATCCAGCAATCTCTGTGGCAGACAGGTGGCACAAGGCCCTGCTGATGTTACTGATGGTGGCGCTAGAGCCAGGTGAGAGGCTGATGATGTCGGACAGCTTGGGCACTGAGCACAGGTACTCGCTGATGATGTTCACAGGGTTGTGAAGAAAGTGAATCTGGGGAAAATAAGTAATATTTTCTTTTATTAAGGCATTTTTTTTAGTTTATTGAGATACATCATTTATTATTTTAACTTCATTAAGAAGATTTGTTATTTTTTACTCATTTAAAAAAATTAAATTATTTTTATTTATTAAAACAAACAGTTTGTTAATTCAATTAGATCATTGCTAAATTTTACTTTGGTAAAAGTGATTGTTTAACATCCCTGACAAGAGGAGCATATAAATAGTTTTTATGTGAATAAAAAGGTCGATGTATGTTGCATTAAGAAAAAAATAAAATGAAAACAAAGATCTACCTTAAGAACTTTACATTACACATTAAAAACATAAGGCTTCATAATTAGGGGAACAATGAACGAAGTGTTTTATTTAGTTTTTGTTTATTCTTTTACAAATTTTAGTTCACTTTTTTAAACTTTATAATTAAAAACTGTTGGTTAAGTGAAGTTCAATAAAGCTTTTGAAAAATAAATAAAATAACTGAGTAAAATTTTCAATCATACCCAGTCCTTGCTGACAGTGGCATTCAAAAACGCATCAGCAATGGAGCTAGGAATACCCTGTTTGTTGATAAGAAAATCTGATGCAATGCTCCCATCTTGTAGCAGATCAGCAAAGGTTAAAACCACTGGAATGTCAAATATTTAAAATTCAAAATACCGTTAAAACCACTGGAATGTCAAATATTTAAAATTCAAAATACCGTTAAAACCACTGGAAATTCAAATATTTAAAATTCAAAATGCAGCTTGCTTTATTAGTGTCTACTATTAGTGATAATATTCACCCAAAGAGCCTCTTTTTCAAATTTTAATAATTATCATTAAAAAAAAAAACTAAAATATTGAGAAAAATACTTAAAGTAAAAGCGAAACTTGTGAGAAAATTAACATTTGTTTAAAAATAAATAATAAAAAAATAACTAACCTTTTTCAGTAGAGTTAATGGAATCTATGATGAAATCCATGATTGGATTTATTCTTGGATCAGCTAACATATTTTGAACTGGTGGTGTTTGCATGAATCCTAGAAGATCTTTGGTAAACATTAATGTCCTGCAATAAAGTTAAAAATTAAATATTTATAAAAGAAGTAAGCAATCATTTTTTAATTTGAAATGAGATGCATTGTTCTACAATGAACACCATTTTTTCTGATGTTTAAAGGTTTTAGTCACATGTATAAACTAACATATTCATTAGGCCTGTATTTTGTATAGTGCTTATTGTTTATCAATACACTTATTTATGTACATCTTTCAATGCCAGAATAATTAATCCTAAACCTAAATACTGCACTAACATTAAACCTAAATCCTCATGATTATGGGTTGTACAGGATAACAGCCAAAATGAAATGTATCGTTAAAGATAATTACTACAATTGACTAATTTTGATATACCTGTAAAATAAGTCTAAAAACGTACTTGCTAAAAGATCCTAACATGTCCCTGAAGTTTCCACCAGCCATGGTCAGACATTCAGACATCTGACCTCCATTCACTTCACTGTATGTTAACGTGTGGTTTATCCTCTCCATCAGCCTCATGATGTCATACACAGGAGCAACACAGTCCACAACACCTGAAGGCTCATACAAGCTGTCAATGGTCTAACAGATGAATTGAAAGTAAGAAATGAATCAAGCATATTTTTCAATATAAAAGTATTCTACAGATAATTAATGCAGGCTTACATCATTACTAGTCATATGTATGATAACATTAAATTTTCTTTTTAAAAAAAGCTGAATGTACTATTGTACAAATAAATATTACAGCTTTTGAAACAACGGGAGTTTAAATTACAGTGATAATCACAATAGTACTATGCTGCTGATAATTAAATGTAACAATTACAAAACTTTAAACTCTTTAACTACATAACTTAAACATTAAGCTTTTAAAGGAGCACATATGCATTAAATGAACTACACACCTAGGGATCTCATTTAAATTTTGTAAGATGAAAGCTGTTAGTAGTTCAACTATTAAGATTAGAATGGTTACCTTTTTTATGTCATCAAAGAATCCTAGGTAGGTTATCCTGTCAATCAAGCCTGCTATGTTCACTTCATTGTTGCTGACTAGGATGCATGCTAGCTCATCAAGTTCTAGGGAAAATACATGGCCATTACTATAGACCCTTTAATATCAATCAAGTAAACAACCAATGAGATAAAGGATTTGTTAATTACTCTTTTTTGATGTATACATTTCTGCGTAAATAAAATATTATTTCATAAGAATTTTAAACTAAATAAAAAGTATATTGTCTGTTTTCCATAAATTCCTACACAAAGTCTATAGTCATCAGCAAATTGATTACAAA
Source organism: Physella acuta (assembly GCF_028476545.2). NCBI lineage: Eukaryota > Metazoa > Mollusca > Gastropoda > Physidae > Physella > Physella acuta. The sequence continues at coordinate 89,424 of NW_026732374.1, read as the reverse complement.
TCATCTATTTGCAATCTAAGAAGAAATACATCACTCACATAATTTCTTTGAGAAATTATTTTTATTTTATACTGTTGGACCAAGTAGATAGTATAATTTAAATCTAAATCCAAACATATCTTAGCTAATTCTGTGTAACTCTTAAGATTAGCCACACAGCTAAGAAAACATACCTGGGATGAGTTTACTTAAATCTGTGACCAAATTCAGGGCAGTGATTGCAATGGAGAGTGACTGCTCAGATCCATAATAACCATCAGTGTTGTTGAGGTACCGAACTAAACTGTTACACATGCCAGTTAGTCTGAGAAAACAAGAGTTGGTGGTTAGGGGAAAATACTAGCAAGATCTATTTGAGAGATTATTAGCAGACTGATCCAAACATGGATAAAAAAAAACATAAAGATAAAAGCTCAATAATAGATGTGAAGTGGCGTGCTATATGAGTCGAGTGCTCAACAGCTCGACTGAAGGTCTCAGGATTGGTTCTTGGATTTGTACTTAAGACTACATGATATTCCTGAGTCCACACAACTCTGATGGGTACCTGACATGTTGAGGAAAGTAAAGGGGCTGGGCGTAGTGCTGACCACACCAAACCTCCAGAATCCGAGGTCAAGAAACAAATGGACTCTACTTCATCTGCCCTAAGAATCATTTTTTAAAATTATTTTTTCAACAATAGTTATTGTGAACTTTAGACTTCATTAGAACATGAAATACTATCAACCATAATGCAATTAAGCACAATGTTATGTCAATTTTTAAATCATATTTATTATTTTAAAATTCAAATACTCTGCACCTAGCTGGCTATAGGTACAAGACTGACCTGTAGCTCTCAGATCCTAGCAGTGAGCTGAGCTTGTCGGCCACTGTTGTCAGCCAGCTTAAACCTGTTGTAGTGTCCACATTCTGCAGACTTTGAGCTGTATCAATAAGGTGTTTGATGGAACTATAGGCAGCCTCCCACACTGAAGTGTTCAATGCTGCGTCAATGTAATCTCCATGGATCAGTTTGTCCAGCTATATATAAACATGTTTACAAAAATTTAATAATTATAATGAGTGGGTTAAAATGATCAATAAACCTGAAGAAAAATAAATAATTTAAATACTGTAGGCAGCAAAAATTAAAAAAAAAAGTTTGAACTCACTTCTACTAGCATCTCTCCAGCATTAAACAGCTGAAGCAGCATCTGAAAACTTGTGCTGTTGCTGAGAACAGCCCTGCACAGGTTTGACTGGACTAAAGCTACATCAGTACCAGTAGGGAAGTCAAAGTATGCTTCAAGTGTGTGGTAGCCATCACACATCTCAGCCCATGCTTCTCTCAGGGTGATGCGGTAAAACTGTAACCAGGAAATAATGTCAATGTTATTGATTTGTATGCAACGCGTGACCTAGGGGTAGAGCGCTAGACTGCTAACCCAAAATGTCTTGTGTTCAAATCCAGATTCAAATCAGTAGAATATCTCTGAGTCCACCCAGCTCTGATGGGTACTTGCTCACGTAAGGGAAAGTAAAAGTGTCTGACCACACTATCCCTTCATATACTGAGATCACAGACACAGGTGAACTCTACTTCACCTGCCCCATGGACCATAAGGTTCAATAAAGGAACTTTATAAAATTGATTTATATATATATATATATATATATATATATATATATATATATATATATATATATATATACTAGCTGCATACCCCTGCTCCGCCACAGGGAATCTTTTTAAATTTATCAACTATGGAACAGAACAAAACTAAACACAAACGAAAACAAACACAACGCCAGCACAAAAACAAAAGGAAACATAAACCCAAAAACAACGCAAACACAAACACAACAAACAAACACAAAAGAAAACACAAATACAATGCAAAAGCAACACAGAAACACAAAAGAAAACACAAACACAACGCAAAGCAAACACAAACCTATAGCGCTAACAGTCTAGCAGTGCAAAATCTAAACCTGCCCGGGCCGCGGGCCGCAAACAGATGCGCCTGATTCAATTTAGTGAACAACTATAAAAACCCCAGCTTTTCCACAAACCGAAAGATAAAAGTAAACATAGGGGACATTTAAGAGTGGCTTCTAAACAGCTATTGTTTAAAAATAACAGTACATTCAGTGTATAAAATAAATAAAGGCAGTATTTGAAATATCAGTGTTTTACCTAACATTTTGCACTTTATCAATCCATGCTAATTATATTATTCCAACAATAATGCCCTTTTGGACATAAGATTTTACATGTACTTTTTTTTTGTTAGCTATTTGAATTTATTTTTAAATTACCTCCCCTGGCATAACTATTAAATAATTTAAATAATTACTTTTTTCGACCCTACTTTTATTAAAATGTATCCACTTTTTCTAAGAATCTAAACGAAAATTATATTTGACATTGATCCGTTTAATATGTTTTAGCAATGTGCTTATATTTAATATTTTCTTTACATTATGCAAAAGTGTAAAAACTGTAGCCACTATAAACTAAATTTAATATACAGACAATGTGATGCATTATACAAGCAGTAAGTCATTCGCTGGGTGCTTTTATTGATCCAAAATAAGGGGTCAGTGGTTGAGTTGGTAACGGAGAAGTTCCAAATATATAGTTACTGACACACTACCAGCAGCCTAATATTATAGATAAAAAGATCAATTTTTACGTTTAACTGTTAAAATACTCTGCGTTGGATGATTCAAACCAGTGGAGCTGTTTACATCTTGCTTTAGTGTAAAGGGCTTTATTCCCACCCCCCTTCCCCTGAATCATCATCCTACTCTATACTTATGTATGCATGGCATTAGCATATGGTGTTTTATTTGAATATTTGCATGGCAATCAAACAGAAATGGTGATGCTTGAAAATCAGCTAAAGAATTTTTTGTTTACTCTTCATAAGATGATGCTTACGATATAATTTCAAAAACATTTTACTACTACATTATGAATTTTAAATCACTTTGTTGCACATATAAATAAACACTTAGATGTTAATAGATTTCTTCTTAATACAAATTCTTTTTTGATACACAGATATTTGGAAAAATTTGTTTTAGAGAATAAAATGAAAAAAATAATTTATACCAAAATAGGATTGATGCTTGTTGCCAACAGCTCTGCGGCACTGTCACCAAACAGCTCTTCAATAATGGAGGAAACTTTATCTGTGTTGGGCAGAATATCCTTGAGTTCTACACCTTGACCTATACATATGACAAATGTTATAACATCTTATTACAATGTTTATACAGTGCATTTTCTTAACAAATTTCAATGATTTCAAGATCCACTAGATCAATAATTAATTTTAAAAAAAGTTTTTTAAATTTAAATTCAAACTTACCAAACTTTGATAAGTTTTCATCTATAAAGCTAATAGAAGCATTGAAGAATTGAAGGAACTGCCTAAACTTAATCCAGTCATCACTTGTCCCAGTTTCACTTTCCAGAAGTTGTAAATAAGAAAACAAGCTGCAAAATATTTTTAAAAGTTTCAAACTTTTAGTCATAATTCATGTTTAGATAACTATTTATAATATCTAAGACAGTTTGGTAAATTTAAATTTTACATTATTAGATACATTAAAATGTCAACTGTTATATAATAGTATTCAATCCATCAAAAACAGTTAAGAGTTTAGCCAATTCTATTTTTGGAATTGTGGTGTTGACTTCATCTTCATCATTTCCTGTTTGTGGCCAAGACACATGGGGCAGGAAGTAGAGTTCATCTGCTACAGAGACCTTGGCATATGAAGAGATAGTGTGGTCAGCACTATGCCCAGCCATCTTTGTTTCCCTAACGTGAGTTAGGTACTCATCAGAGCTGGGTGGGCTCAGGGACGTTCCACTGATTTGAACCTGGATTCGAACTTGAGACTCTCAGGTTAGCAGTCTAGCTCTCTACAGCTAGGCCACGCCGCCCTACTCAATAACTTGAAAACACTGTTTTTGTTTTACCTAAAACAATATAGCTGTAGGATTTATTATTTGTCCACTCACCTGTTGAGTGATTTATCAAACACAGTGTCTTGAATGGCCTCCCATGCCGACTTAACGCTGGTAACCTGGGACTGATTCACTGGGGCTTGTGTGGCTAGACTGGTCAGTCTCTCTATGCTGGACATCAAGTCTATCCAGCCAAAGTTCTGGTCATACATCTGGTCTAATGTTTCAGCCTGGTCAGCTGGGAACATCTGTGAAAGTTGAGAAAATTTTCAAAATCAGTCTCATTTGGAAACTAATAAACATTAAAAACAATCAAATAGCTAAAATTATAAGCCTTTTTTAATTACAATTTTCAATTCATTATTTTAATTTTACTTTAATTAATTTTTCACTAAAGGTATTGTTATGTAATTTTTGAAAACATAACAGAGTAAACTAACAGACAATACATTTTGATTGATATTTTGAAATTTTTCTAAGAAACTTTTACCTTATTTAATAGAACTGTAATTTGTATGTAGGTCAGCCCCATCTCTTTCATCTTCTGCAACATAACACCTGCATCTTGACTCTGGCAGAGCACAGTGTACACCTGTTGCCATGGCACAGGTAACTTCAAGTCAGCTACACCTCTGGTCAGCAATGTTTCCTCATACATGGTGTTATTACAGTTCCCTCTGTGAGTCAGCAAGTAGTTCAACTAAAATAAACACAAAAAATATGATAACATTTTCATAAAATTAAGAAATCCTTGTTTAATGAAAGAATTTCCAGACAAAAAAGTATAAAAATACATGTAAATATATAGAATTTGAAACACCAGAGGCATAGCGACCCCTCTCGTTGCCCGGGACAAACTTTCAATTTGAGGCCCCCCCCCCTATATATTTTTTTATAATTATAGCTCAAACCTGCAGCTAAAATGAGCTTTTAATTTTTTTTTCAAACCCACTTTGGCACCCCTAGGGTCGACGCCCACGCCCCTCGCTACGCCTCTGTGAAACACTAATAGACAAGAGAGTTATAGGTGAAAGGCTAGCAGTTAAGGCATAGATTAGCTTAGTCCAACATAAAGAGGAATCAACATCAGTTTTTCAAGCAAACATAAATATTTGACATTATTTTCCCCTACCTGTGGCTTTAACCAAACTGTCTCCATAACTGAGAACTGCACATCCATGTCTACAAGTGTAGAGAGAACCTCCAGCAATGTCTCAGGGTTGTTGGCTATTGTCTGTAGGGTAATCCCTTTAGCTGAAGCATACATTCACATACATTTACACACTTTTAAATAGATTAACATACATTTACATGCAATAACTCATTTCAAAATACAAATTAATTTACTATTTAAAATATTGTGTTAAATTAAACAAGCCAATGTTGAGTATTCTTATGTTGATATATGCGGTAAACAATATACATTATTAAAAAAATTAAATGATTCTCAAATAGTTTTACACACCAATTTTTTAAAAATTACTTTTTGGTTTTCCATTTATTTTACCCTTTACACTTGAATGCAGTATTTATTTTTGAAGATAAACTTTTGGCAATAAAAATTGATTTATAAAATATCTGTTTGTACTGCTTAAAAGCCAAATGGAGTGAAATTCCTTAAGGAAATTTAAATGCCAACCTTTCAAAGCATCTAATATGTTGACCACTGGCATAACAGCGAAGGTGTTGATTCCAGACAAGGCTTGAACAACATCTTGTGCTTGATGCAGGGGGCCCTCTAATGCAATGCCAAACAGCTTCATCAGTCTAATGATTCTGGAAACACAATACAATCATTTAGATTTCAATGACACTTATATTCTGGAAACACAATACAATACAGTTAGATCTCAATGATACTTATATTGAAACCATTATTCTTCAAGATAAATGAACTTAATTTAAATTTCTTAACCAGTTGTGACTATTTTTTACACCAGCAGTGCCTGCATCTGATGAGCAGATTATAGCAAGTATAACTGTTTTTAACAACAATTTGATTGACAGATAATACTCAAAACAGCTATAAACAAAATCTAAGACAATGCAACACAAAAAAAAAACCTACTGATTTGCAGTGAAAAACAAACTTACAGTTGAGGATTTGTTGCTATGTTTTTGAAGGCATCCAAAGAGAAATTAAAACTGCCAGTTAGGCTATTGCTAACAGTTAGTGACTTGTTTGCCAGGTCAGTGATGGTGTTTGTGAACTCTTCAACATTGGAGATAAACTTTTCATAGTTGGGAGAAGTGGTATTAGCTGTCCAGATGGCAGTCAGCTGAAATAGAATAGATTTTTATTTTAAAATGAATAAAACAAATTCAAAGAGATCTTAATTCAACATTTATCTCTTTATATATAGCGCTTATCAAATTTAAATTATTTAACTTAATCTTTCTGATACAGAATACTCATTAAGTGGCAGCTTATGTATATTACTGATTTTAAAAAATATATTTTTTTATTTTAAATTTTGTTAAATTATGCAAAGTATAAATTTATTAAACTAACTTATAAATATTTTTTTATGTTTATTTTAAAAACTATAATTAGAGGTAATATCAAAGAAATCTCAAACCTCATTTTGGATGTAGTCGTAGCTGACAAAATTGAGAACCTCCTTTTGGAGAGACTCTGTGAGCACAGAACACACCAGTGTAGACAGATCTGACACAGCTTGCCCTGGTGGGTAGGTGGCACCTAACTCAGCAGACAGCTGGTCTGGTTGTTTACATAGCAGCTCCAGTCTTGTGCTGTTTGTGAATATCTGTAGCATCTGTGGGAAAAGGATGGTCTTTTGTAGGTAAAGTTAAAAAAAATTCATTTGTAGGTTAATTTCTAAATTTTCATTTGTAAGTCAAGTTCTAAATTTCTAAATTTTCATTTGTAAGTCAAGTTCTAAATTTCTAAATTTTCATTTGTAAGTCAAGTTCTAAATTTCTAAATTTTCATTTGTAAATGAAGTTCTAAATGTTCATTTGTAGGTCAAGTTAAAATTTTCCCATTGTGGGTCAAGTTTATAATTTTCATTTGTAGGTCAGGTGCAGAATTTTCATTTGTAGGTCAAGTTTAAAATAAAGATAAATGAATTTAATAGAAATCTATTTCAAAAGATTAGCTATTTATTGAAAACATCTGGAATACATCTCAATACAGCCTATTTTATTCTAGAGTAATAAAAACACTATAAATTAAGCCATTTTGAAGCAATGTTTTCAAGAACTTGCAAATTTTACTTTAAAAAATTTAAATCAATTAGAAGCACTTTATCTGAGAATGCAAGTGACTAAACAGAGTAGACATATACCAAGAAAGAAAAAAAATGTTAAAATCAGACAAATTTGAAGCTCTCAAGAATTTTTTTTCATACTTAAAGAATTTACATAATAAAAGAAGACCAAACCTTAGGAATTTGAAACTGTCCATCAATCCAGGCCTGAGCAACAGTTTTTCCAAGCCTTACGTAGGTCTCTATCATATTAGACAGGCCATCAGCATCAGTAAGTAGTGAGGACAGACTGATGGTACCATCTAAAATAACACATTAAAAATGTATTGTCTGAAATAACACATTTTATTTTAAAAATACCATCTGTAACTGCAATTAAAAATATATAATTTTCTATAACACACTTTAAAAAAAAAATCTGTATCAACACATTACAAAATATAACCCAAAAAAAATCAATTAATTTTAATTAACTAGCGCTTCTGAAAAACACATTAGAGATATATAAACTAAGATGATAATATAATTTAATATGTATATCATTTATAATACAATATTAAAACATAATCTAATAAAACTATATTGTAAGACAGTTAAATAATTCAGAGATCCTTGGAAGCCCAATTTTTATTGTTTTAGGTTTTACTCTAGTCTATGCATTACAAATCTTTGCTAGAGTTTGCTAGGGTCATGTATGTCTTGTATAATTTAACAGCAGTATTGGTCAGTAAGTAGATTCAGAATACTTCTGAGAAATTATTCAATTTTGTATTTTTTTTTTGAGTAGGCCTACATGTATTCCAGTTACCAAAACTATGGCATTATGGGTTGACTATATCTGTTCAAAACAACAACACAATATTTACTTCTAATTCTTTGCAGTTTTCCAATGATGACACTCATAAACAGGTTGGCGGTGTTGACGGTCTTAGCATAGCTTTGTAGAGAGATGTCATCCATGATTTGTGGGAGCACCAGTTCAGCAATGCTGATAGACCTGGGATATAGCAAAAAACACATCAATTCATCAAATTAAATTATGATAGTTATTACTGATAATTTGTTTAAAGTTAAATTTGAATGGAAATATAGCAAGAAACAAAGGAAAATTATTGCCATTAAATCGAATTTAAGAAGTTAATCTTGATAATTAGTTTTCAATTAATTTTGATTGGAAGAATTCTTGAGAAATTATTGCTTCTTTAGAAGAAAAAATATATAGTTATCTTTAACATTTGATATGGGACAGTATGTTCTGAAAGGGTAACTTAACTTTTTAACAGTTGATGATAGTTATAGTAATTTGTGCATGGTAACAGATACTGATTAAATCTACTTCATCTACCCTGGTAAAAATTTTGCCAGGTACCAGACAGAATGCTGTGCATTACTTTTAAAAAATAACACTTCTCCCTTAATAATTTACACTACAATATTTATCTACAAATGATTGCACAATGAAGCTCTAGACGTGCATGCAGTTTTTTGTTTAAAATATATATCACATTTCACTGGGATAAGTGTGAAAAGAAGAAAAGTGTACATGTTAAATAAAAAAAAAATCATCTCACCAGTTTTTAGAAGAGTCCATCAATTTCTGGGCTATTGATTTCTGCACTGCGTTGAGAACTTCCTGAAAACCTTGCACATTGATGAGGTCAAAGACTTGCCGCGAGCCGTTCTGGTACTGTTTAATAATGTTCTCTATCAAGCTGATGGCCTGGGTCATTTCATCAGCTACACCTGACACATTCAGGCTGCTCTGGGCCAGGTCCATTTCTTGTTGGATGTACTCAAGCTGTAGATGTTTAGTTTTAAGTTACAACCTGCTGTTAAATACTCATTGGCAAAGTTCAAAACATCAACCAGAGAAATGACAAGTCAATGAAAATTTATGAGTAACTTTAATATTACATTTGAGTAAACAAATCTAACAACAGTGGATGAAAAAAAAAATTCAATTGAATTAACCACATGAAAAATTTAATATTTGATAGGTTTTGTGAATAATAGAGAGCAGGGAGCATGACATGATGTAGTGCAGCTAAGCAGTATTACAATATTTTAAAAAATATATAAGTTCATGCCAGCTGCATGAACATTAAACTAAAAATATATTGAAAGGCAAATAGGATTTTTTAAAAATGCTTAAATTACTAAATTCTATAGTAAAGAAATATCTAGTAGGCCCTATAGATCTAAGTATAATTTCTACCATTTGCTTAAATCAAATTACTAAAACTAAATTCTATAGTAAAGAAATATCTAGTAGGCCCTATAGATCTAAGTATAATTTCTACCATTTGCTTAAATCAAAATGACTAAAACTAAATTCAATAGTAAAGGAATATCAAGTGTAGATCTAAATATAATTTCCTCCATTTAAAGATGCAATTTTAAATTTAGATCTTGCCTGTTTGTACAACAAAAAGCCATTAGCCTGCATCATGACAGTTTGCCACAGCAACAAAGACTGGTTAGCTGTGCAGGCGCTCTGCTGAACTTGGTACAAAAGTCTGGCCTCATTCTCTGGCATTTGGAAAGCTTCCCATAGCTGGTCACCACAGACAGCCGCATCAGCAAATGGGTTGGTGACTAGGTAGTACAGCTGTGGATTAATGGATAGGTGGATACATAGTATAGCTTTTGATCAATGGATAGGTCACTAGGTAGTATAGCTGTGGATCAATTGGATAAGTGACTAGGTAGTACAGCTGTGGATTAATTGGATAAGTGGATACATAGTATATAGCTGCTGATCAATGGATAGGTGACTAGGTAGTATAGCTGTGGATTAATGGATAAGTCACTGGGTAGTCAATGGGTTGGTGACTAGAGGTAGTATAACTGTGGATCAATTGGATAGGTGTATAAATAGTATAACAGTGGTACAATAGGTAGGTGGTTACATAGTATAACCGGATCCATTGGATAAGTGGCTACATAGTAGGCCTATAATTGATGAACAATTGGATAGGTGACTACATTATATAACCATGAAACAGTTGGTTAGTTGACTACCTTGCATAACTGTGGAACAATTGGATAGGTGACTACACAGTAGACCTATAGTTGGCAATCACTACTATGTAGATAATGTAATTTTAGACCAGATATAATTAGATAAATGATTACATGTTAGATTCATTTATAAAAACTATTCAAATAGACCTACAGAAAAAAAAGTTTCTTTGTCAATGACTGTAACTAATAAGTTGGTGCTATAATTTTACATTACTTACCTCCCTGACGTCTAAGGTAGAGTGTACTAAGCCATCCAGTATATGAGGATCATTCAGTATAGGGTTTAAAATTCTACCAATTTCAGTGTTGTTTAGTAGAGCAGCCACTGATATAGGAACATCTGTAAAATTTTCATTTTACACTTTTATAATTTAAATGTTGACTGATATTTAGCTAAGACATTTAATTAATAATAAGTAATGATACAATTCATCAAAAAATATTTCATGAAAAATTTAACCTTTTACTGTATATACTAAATATAAGAATTAAAACTATAAAAGTAAAGTGTTTTCCAAAACTGCCTTTCACAATAAGAATAATTCATTGTGCAAAATTGAATATGATAAAATTGTTTCATTTGAGGTTCATGGTTAGGCTCGTACCTTGAATAGATTTTAGAAAATTGTTAAAGCTGTTCAGATAAGCTTGGGTGAACTTGAGTGCAGCTGTCAGTGATTTAATCTCTGTCAAGTTCTGCATGTCGTGCAGCAGTTGGTTTAATCTGGAGAAGATTAAGACATTTTAAATAATTAAGTTAGTTATACAAACTATACTTCTACTTTATCTGCCCAATGCAGTTAGGTCTAAAGAGGATTCTTTACTTTATTTTGACCAATTTCCCTAAAGTGACCCACTTCCCACTTGATAACAAACCAACATCCCTAGAGTGACCTACTACAAAAAAGTGGCCATATCCTCTACACAAACAAAATCCCATATCTTCCTAATATAAAAAACCCAACTATAGTTAAAATAATCCTTAACAAAAATATATCAACATATGGTTACTAACATTTTAAAATTATTTTATGTCTAAGCATATACAATAACTCCACACTTACATAGAAACAGAAAAGGGCAGATAATCAGCACTAACAGCACCCTGAATGTTGGTAAACTGACTGTTCAACTCTTCTAAAAGTCGTGTGACATTGACCCTAAGGATATCACCGAGGTCATGGTCCTTGAAGAAAATAGAATCTATTTTTGTTAGGTTGGTTATATGTTCCAGTGTTAGCTGTACTTGACTGGCAAATCTCTCCACATCAAGAGCTGTCCCAGCATTCCATGCTGTCATAACCTGTCAGTAAAAAAATGTAAATCTTTTGATACAGAAACCTGATATGTTTAATTAGTTATTTAATGCTTCTCTTACTTGAGCTTATTAGGAACAATTATAAAAACTATGAGATACCAAAGGAAATTAAGTTTGTTTTTTAATATTTTTTGGTATTAAAATAAGGAAATTGTCAATTTATTTTTAATATTTATCAAGGATACTTTAAAATAAACCACCTCAATACCTCATTTCCAAGGGAATTAACTCTGAAAGTTTCCTTCAGCTTCTCTGAGATTGGACCAAAGTCTAACCCACATAATACATGTAAAAGGGAGTTAATGTTGACATCCTCTCTGACTTGAAATATTTGATTGAATTTTGTGTTGTTGCATGCCAGTTGGGCCATCAGTGCTGGGCTTTGGATGATCTGTATGAACATGTCCACCTACAGAAGCAGATGGTCAGATAAAAGATATCATCATAAAAGTCATATGTTAAATTATTGTAGGTCAATGCAGTATCATTTTTAGTTTTTTTAACAGTAGGACTAGAGATTGGGTTAAAAAAAAATTCCTCTTTAGACCTAGCAATCCATTGGGCAGGTGGAGTTGAGTTTGTCTGTTTCTTGACCTTGGCATATGAAGGAATAATGTGGTCAGCACTATGACCAGCCAACTTTGTTTTCCCTAACATAAGGGATTGGGTTAGGCTATGGTTAATGCCAGGGTTATACTTGGGCCCTTAGCAAACAAATAGCCTTCATAAGACTTGTATGTATTAAAAGCTTCAACTTTTCTTTTAATAAACTGAACATTTTTAACATAAAGTCAGGAAGATAATTTTTAAATAAGTTGTAACAGAAGTTATACATTAGCTTTTTTTTAAAAAGACAAAAAAAATATCATAAAACATCATAAATTAACTAAATTGATTAGCTTGTGCACCATATTTTAAACACATTTTTAAGCATTCTGTTACCCACCTCTGCAGGTTTCAACTGCACAGCAAACAATCCACTCACTGGGTCCGGCTTGACATCCAGCACACCGTTTACCACAGAAACAAATTCTGGTACATCAGAGAACAGCGAGGCCAGGTCCAGTTGTCTGTTCTGTAGTTTTGTTCTAGCCATCAATTCATTCAGTAAATCCAACAGCACGCCGGACACCCGCAACACACCAGAGAAAGATTTTGTGAAGGTGGCGTCATTGATAAAAGCTTGCTGGAGAGTGTTGTATGCCTTTAGCATTGACCAGAGTCCGGTAGTGTTTGTGTAAGACACTGCTAGTTTTTCTAGAACAGCATCAGTGTTAATCATAGGTGGGCTGGATATTAGAGCCTTGATGTTGTCTACAACAGCATAAACTTTCTCAACAACTTTTCCCCAGTCTTGAGATTGTACAGGGTTATGTCCCAGAGCTTCCAGCATTGTCTGCAGGTTGTAGTTTTCTTGAAGTTTATCCAGCATTGGTGCCACATTGTCCTGGCAGACAGCAGCGAACAGACCAGAAGTGCTGAAGCTGGATGGAAGCTGCAGGATCTCCCTCCATGGATCTACACTACAGAAGTCTTGTTTCCTGGTGCCTGACAGCAGAAGTTCAACCAGTTTGGTCAGGTTGTTCACAGGTGCAAGCATTACAGCCTCCAGAGTGCTCTGGTCAAGCCCTAGGGCACTAAATAAAGATCTGAGAGCTGGTATTTTTTCTAGGACATTCCCAAAGGTCAAGGTATTTCCTTGTAAAGCAACTAAGTTTTCATTGATGATGTCGAGTAGAGAGTTGAGGATAGCACCAGCTTGTTTGAACTCATCCATCTCTAGCAGAGGTCCAAGCTGTCTGATGATGCTCTCTAGCCTGAAGTTTAAAAGAAAATACAAAACTTCAGTAGAATAGATTTTTTAAATGCATTTATATCTTTACATGTCATGAGAGGTTTTAGAATAGAGCTATCAACATCAAAGTCTCTTGACTCAAATCTGCAACTTTTTACGGCTGAAAGTATAATAAGATATGCTCAAGTGCTGGGATGGGAATTGAATTCAAAACTTTGAAGTTACCATACTACCCACTAAACTATATCTTTTTTTATACTTTTTAAATACATTAAAAATATATTCTAAAATTTAACAAATTCAGTGGTTAAAAACTAACTAGTTGATTGTCACATTGCATAAATATTTTTAAAATGAAACTATTTGGATTTTCATTCTTAAATTATCTATTTTTAATAAGATAGCACTATTTAAGTTATTTATATTAGTCCTATGTTTCCCAAAGTACTTACTGATTTTTGGTCATTAGGCCATCTTGCAGTGGTTGTATACTGTCTTGCAACAAATGTTCCCAATAGGACCTGTCCATCAGTTGCTGCGGGAGGTCAACATGAGGTGGGTCTTTCAGCCATTTGTCATTTATCAGGAAAATCATACGACGGAACTTCTCTTGTAGCTTACTCCAGTCTAATTTTTCTGTTCCTTCAACCTGAAATAGCACAGTTTAATATTAATATTTTAGATATTTATAACAATCTGAAATTTTACATTTAATATAAATATATGAGATATTAACAAACAATTACTTTAAAAATTAATGATAGAGTAACTCTTTCATTTTTATACATTGTAGAAGTTGATTTGAAAAAAAAATTATCATACCACTCTTTCTAGCTTTTGTATGTCAAAAAATGTATCAAACTGGTCCATGAAGTTATTGATGTCTATAGCACAAAAAGCTGTTTTGATCTCTTGCAGGTCTATGTTCCTACTTTTTGGTACCACCAGATACTTAGAAGCTGATGTGCTAGGGTTACAGAAATCTTCTAATGCTGATCTATTGTAAAACAGTGTCAGGAACTGTGGATAAATTAAAAAGTTTAATTTTTTATAACACAAGTCATCACATTGAAAATATCAACAACTTTTTAAAGAATTATATATATTAAGCAGTTAATAAACTCAAGTATGTAAATTTATAACCAAAAAATTATTTCTTAAATTTTTAATAAAAATATAATGAAATGGATTTCAATATTTAAAAAAAAAGAAGGAAATATTGTTTCAAATTTATAAAATGACTGCTGATTAACTTGAGTTGGAAAAAAGTTCTTACATTTTCTGAAGTGATGGATGAGATGAAGACATCAATCACATTTGGCATCTGAATAAACTCAAGCAACTTCTGCATGGCTGTCCACCTACCAACCAGATCTACAGCCCCAATACTGCTCTCTGAAACACAAAGAGTTCTGGCTGATTATTATTTCTTTATAACCTTGTTTATATCTTTCTATGGGAAGTTGTAAAACCAGCTACAACATATAAGCCTATGTATGGCAATATTTAAGCCTATTAGGAACTGAATTCTGGACTTTTGGGATAAAGATATGCAGTCTGCCACCTGACAACACCCCGCTCCCCCCCTCCCATGTAGTCCTACTTATGTTATATTCATGTGCCGAACCTCTTATGCCTTATAGTTATACCTCACACGTAATTTGGGCTAGACCTAGTAGTGATAAAACAATCCTTTCATTTGATCCTTTTAAACTGAGTGGATCTATGGCTATATAATTAGCTTAATGACAGCTAAAACATGATAAATAATAAGAAAAAAAATTAAACTGCAATGCCTCTCAGCCTGAGTACAGCATTATAAAAAAAATAATTAAAAGATAATTTAGACTAAATAAGCCTACTGCAAATAAAAAAAAAGGTTAAAAAAAAGGTTAGGATGAAACCATGAACACTTACTGTTCTCTAAAGAAAGTACAGCATCCAGCAAGTTATCTGTTATCTCTCCCACATACAACAATGGCTTCAGCTGTGCAGCAGTGTCTGGCCTTTCTGACAAACTACCAATCAGCTCAAAGATACCATCCAAGTACCTGACAAAAAGTTATATAATTTTAAAATTATATTTTAACATTAGTATGTAGTAATGAATTTTAAAAGTATCATAATCTCTAACCCATTACAGACTTGTAAAAAACAACAACAAACAGCAGTGTTGATAAGCAGTGCATGGTTGCTAAAAGTCTTGATTTGAAAGTAAAAATGACTGGAAACAGAGCTGATCACACTATTCCTTTAAATGCTGATGTCACAAAATACAGTAGCTCTACTTCATCTTCCTTATTGACCATTAGGGTTCACAGGGTACTTTATTTTTAAGCTGTATAATCTCTACCCATTCCTTTAGCATTTACCTTGAGTTGAAAAGTACTTTTAGCAACAAAACATAAACAATTACAAAACAGAATAAGTAAGAAGACTTTCAAAGTAATCTCCAAACCATATGGTTTTGAAAGATCCCTTAACAACAAAGCCAAAAAAGTTAACAAAGCTTACATGAGAGGGCTATTAAAAACTGTGTAATCTCCAACCCATCTCTGCAATCTACTGATGACCTGTGTCCATAAAGAGACATTAAGGAACTGTTCTGTCATGCTCACTCCATTTTGTAGCTTCTGAACAATTTTGTCCACTTTATCTATGATTGTCATTAGATTAGTGTTGTCGTTGGGGGATCCACTGATCTGTAATTCAATGTTTGATTGGTTCTTATCTTAGCCTTACGACAGTACACATAATGGTAGTAATTTAAAAGTTTGTTCCACAATATTTAGGGTTAGGTTTAGAGCTAAAGTTTCTTTATCAACAAAACAGCAGGAAGTTCTATGGATAAGTTTAAAGAATTTCTGTAAAAATTTAACATGCAGAAAAAAATAAGATATTTTTTAGGTTAATTATAAAAACAATCTCTTCATTCAACATTTTAAATTAAAAATGTGTAGACCTTACATTTTAAAAGTAATAGACTAAAATAGTTACAATATTTTTGTATAATCCATTTTTAAATTTCAAATTAAAACACGAAAATAACATGTAGTAAAATAGTAACAAAACAAAATTACTATGTTCTCAAGGTTCTTTGCTGTCTTGTAACTTGCAAGCTGTTCTTCTACTTGAGTAAAGTTCAAATGACAAAGGTCATTGATCCAGGTCTTGAGGTCAAAGGTTGAACCAGGTGATAGGCTGAACATTTCCAGGGGGTCAGTTCTACAGAAAGATTCCAAACTCACCAGTGCCACCGCCCTGCTTGGCAACTGTAACAACAAAAATCATTAAGTAATTACAGGTTTGTATTTGTGGCTACTCCTAATTGGAGCTACACATTCTCTATACAAATATAGTATCAATGCTGAATGGCTGGACTGGCTAAGTAAAGATTCCACTCTAGACTTTAGACCTTGCGATCCATTGGGCAGATGAAGTAGAGTTCATGTTTCTTGACCTCATCATATGAGGGGATAATGTTCAGCACTATGCTCAGCTGTAGTTACTTTCCCTAATGTGGATCAGATACCCATCATAGCTGTGTGGACCCAAAAAACTTTCTAAGAGAGCCTTAATACTGTCTAAAATGGTATTAGCCTTTGCAACAGCTTTTTGTAATACAACTACATGATAGTGTGTGCCAATGGAGAGTCTAAGTTTAGAGAAATGTATGTACTGGAGCCAGTGGTGGACTGCCTGTGTCCAAAAGGCCTGGGGAATTTTTAATTGGGGCCCCAACCCCAGATAAAAAAATTTCATAGTGCATTTTTTCCAAATTAAAACCTAATGATCATCCTCAACTTGGTGGAAATTCATTCGACAAAATTTTTTTTTTAAATATCAGAGCACTAATTGGCCTCGTACAGCTCCATTTGTGAGGGCCCACAAGGAGTTTTTCCAGGGGGCCTACCGGGTTTTTTTTCTGGTAGACCGGCAGGCCAGTCCACCCCTAACTGGAGCACCAAAATATGTCACAGGTTAATCTCATAGATCTTAACATGAAATTATGTTGTAAAAAGTTTAAATGTAGCGTACCTTGTCAGGGTGGAACATAGATGTATACAGTAGAGTTTCAAGCAGTTCTGGGGCCTGGTTGGCCATCTTGAATAGCTGCTTCAGAACTGGGATGCTGTTGTAGGCTTCACTGATAGAAGATGCTGGAAAAAATCACAAACTATCAAGTACAATCAGTTTATTTATTTTCCTCAGGTGTCATTACAAGTAAATTCCCTTTCAGATCTGATGGTCCAGAACAGAGGCATAGCTAGGGGAGGGCGGGTGGGGCAGTGGCCCCGGGCGCCGACCCAAATGGGGAGCTAAAATGACCAGGACCAGCATGAATAACTATAGCCTGTATATAAATGGAAGGGGGTGGGGGCGAAAATTGATAGTTCGCCCCGGGCGCCGGGATGTGTCGCTACGCCTTTGGTCCTGAAAGTAGATCTATTATAGACTCTACAACATTAGAATGGGAAATGACTCTGGTGTCAGCACTGCACCCAGTTGTCCTTACTTTTGTGACTCAGGTACTCAGTAGGGCTGAGTGGATTCAATGACCTTAACATAAAGTATTCTCAAGACATTTGGTTTAGACATTGTGGGCTCTACTACTTGACCATGCCATTCCATGTTTTGAATCTTTTATCCATATAATGGAATAATAACATAATGGTAGACACTAACATTTGGAAGATTCTTTACCAATTGGAATGACTACACAATTGTTAATAGTCTAGCATTTTGAAAAATGCAATGACTTACAATTGAGAACCATGAAAACCTCATCCACCACAACATCAGTGATTGCCATAGCTTTGTTGTAGGCTGATTTGAGTTCTGGACTCATCTCAGCCAGAGGTCCAAACACCAGCTCAAATATGTCCACTAGGGTGTTGGTGTCTCTGTGAGAAAAAAAGTAGCATTTATAGCATAAAAGGTAGGGTTGGCAAGTACTGAAGAGGTATGCTGCTAAGTACTAAATATGTAGGTTTGGAATTACATTGAATGTTAAGGGCAAGTAGAGAACATGCTTTATACATTTTTAAAAAAAATATGTAAACAAAATTAATTTTTTCTTCTTACTTTTTCAATATATTTATAGACGCAAAATTAACATAATATTTTAAATATAAAATATATAAACTAAAAGATATGATATAACACTGACAAGACATTTTAGAATAGAATAGATGTACTATGTCACTACATTTTGACTAGAATAAAATGCAAAATTAACAAGGTATTTCAACTAGCTATTTTACTGACAAGACTATTAAATAGTTATGATGTAGTTATGAAGAGTAGTATTAAAACATTCCTATAAAAGGTAAATACAAATGAAATTAGACAGGGCCTACTATAAGCAAATTACTTCCCTTATTTAGCTGTCATCACAATCAAAGAAGATAGATATAGTAATAAAACAGATAGTGTTAGTTACCTCACAAATTAAAGACATAAATACTATAGCATTTCGACCCTAGGTCTTCATCAGCACACAACAGTGTGGTTACAGATTAGACACAAAAGACAAACAGTAATACAATTTTGGACATAAAACAACAAAATACATGTGAATTTATTTCTATTAAAGGCAAATGTAAATAAATTCTTACTGATATTTCGCAACTGCAGTTGGGGACCATTTCTCCACCCTCTGCCACATTGTCTTCCATGCTGTTTCACTGAATATTCTCAAATCTAAGCCAGCAAAACTAGAAGGGTTATCATAGATGTAGCCCAGACTTTGGATGATACGGTTGGCTTGTTCTAGGATTGAACTGGTGTTGACAACATTGTAGTCATTACCTGTGACCTGAATATTGTGAACATTCTGTAGTTAGAGTTTTATTTGTAGCTGGATGTAACTGGTACAAAAGTTTACACATTTTAATAGAAAATAAGTTATTCTATGAGTTTAGCTCATTTTTATATGAGCACATTATCCCTATTTCTTGTCCTAATCCTTACACCATGTTTAGGAAAAAAAACTTGCAACTAGTAAGTATACATTTTTTTTGTGGTAAAATGTTTTCTTATGAGTTTTTGTCAACACTATGTCCAGCCAACTTCAGAGTTGGGTGGACTCAGGGGTTTCTCTGGATCCAAACTGAAGAGTTTGGTGTTAACAGTAATAAGCTTTACCATTCAACCACGCCATTCCCAACCTGATATTACTGAAGTAATAATCCCTGCTAAGTTCTTAAAGTAACTAGTTTTGTAAAAATTTGGCTACTGATATTTCATACGTACAATTGCTTCTATTCTTCTGAACCCTTCAAATGTTGTGATTTCAGTGGCCACCTGACCTATATCAATGCTGCAGATCTGCTGAATGTAACCTTCTAAATCAAAGCTGCTCCCTGGGGGTAGAACTAAAATATCCTGGACACTTGTGCCACAAAATGTGGAGAAGGATTGGAAAGCAGCCACCCAGTTGGCAGTCTGTATGGACAAAAACAATTATTTTCTTTATAGTCTAGGGTATTTATTGATTTTTTAACAATCTTTAAATTGTTAGGTGTATGATGTAAAAAAATATAAAAAATAGCTAGCTTATTTTTAAAATGTTGAATGAAAAAAAAATCTTTATTTTATAGAGTGAAATTAAATTAATTTCAAAACTAGAAAAATAAAATAAAATAAAAATATATGTAGAATAAAATAGTTTGTTATAATTTTGTTGAAATGGTAAATAGAATTAGTTTGATTAGATAAAGCAGATGCTAACTTTGACAGGCTGTGTTAAAGTGGTGTAAATCAAGGTTTCAACCAAATCTGGCATTCCCTCAGCTAGTTTTAGTATGGTCTTCAGGCTTGGGAGATCAGTAAAGGCTGCAGGCAAACCATTGGCTGAAAAATGTAAACTATCGTTTAAGACACAATAGACTACATTGT
This sequence comes from Physella acuta, assembly GCF_028476545.2. NCBI lineage: Eukaryota > Metazoa > Mollusca > Gastropoda > Physidae > Physella > Physella acuta. The sequence goes on along the minus strand of NW_026732374.1, from coordinate 69,190 downwards.
AACTGATTTTCTGCTTAATAAGTATATAGGGTCATCACTAAATGAGGTCACACCACTGAAGTAGAATGTGGGGGTTCTGACAATATTTTGATAATGGAGGACACGGTCAGAATGCATAACTTGTATTGACTACATTGACTATATATTAGCAGTTATTAGATTTTTAAAAGACTTTTTTGTAGATTGCAATAAAACGCTCAGTAAACATTGCTAAAAACAAACGTTATAAGAGAGGGTTCTGTTTTGATGAAATTCTGAAGAACAGATTTTTAAAAAATCACCCAGCAAGTGTTATGATGATGTCAGGGTGACCCATTTGATAAACTCATTGCTGACTTTTTAAACAGCTTTAATTTTCATCCTGACAAACCAACTACAGACTAATTTATTTTTGCAATTACTACAAGTGCAAGTAAAACTTTTTATTAAATATAAAATAAGAAAAGAGTAGGTGAATTTTAAATTTGAGCCAATCAAGATTAAACGATAAATTCTGAAAGAAATTTTGATTGGCTGCTTATCTTACCTTGAGCTTCCTCAACTCTGTTGCCAATGAGGCTAAAAATGGCGTCAATATAGTTCAGTGCACTATTTGAAGTTGGCATCTTTTCCAGCAGAGATGTAACAACTTTTAGAACACGCAGAGGTGTGTCTTTCAGAAAACTGGAATTATTGAAAAATATGTTATAAACTTTATCACTTCATTATGAGCAAATATGTGATATATTTTTATTTTAAATTTTTTATTACAAAAATGGCAATTAATTATTCCATTTGTTAAGCTCAAAATCTGTTAGTATACCTTAATAATTAAAAAAAAAATTAATACTATACATTTAATGATGACTTAAGTCAACTAATAATTAAAGAATGATAAGATATAAATAATGTTAATTGCATTAGTGGAAGTGATAAAAAAATTACTCTGATAAAGCACTGTATGGCAAAATCCATTTTTCCACATTTTTCATGGCATTCTCCCAAATGTCGGTACTAAAAAGGGGATCATTTATAGAAAATCCGGAGTTGAGTTTCTCCATCAGTTTTTGAAAATTTGAAATTATTGATGAAATATCCACAGGCTCTGATAATGGATTATTTAACTAGAAAAAGAAAAAAAAAACTTTTTTTAATTGATTAGAAATAAATAATAAATAATCATTCATCAATCAATGTGCTCAGTAAAAGATTGTAAATCAATTCTGATGTGTAATCAAATTAAATATCAAGTTAAATGTTTTAATTCATGAAAAACTAATCAGCTTAAAGAAATTTAATTGACTTCACTAAAACCAAAGCTAGAAAACTTACCACTTTCTCAATCTCTTTAGACATTGAATAGTCACCAAGTTCCTCTATCAAGCTGGTTACATTAACACTGCACAGTCTGTTGAACCAAGCTCTTAGGTCAAAGGTCGAGGAGGGTGGTACCATGAACATCTCTTGAGGGGTGTTAGCACAAAAGGCTTCCATTGAAGAAAAGTAAGGAGTTTTGGCAGTAATCTTGATTAGAGCGGAAAAAAATTATGTTTTATGCATTCAAATTAGTTTATAAGTATTTTAAAATAATTGTATGAACTCAAATTAGCATTAATTTGAGTAAATTAGTGTATACTAAAAAGCATAAAATGATTAACCTTTTCTGGGTAATACAAGTTTGTGTACACAGCAACTTCATAAAGCTGTGGTAGATCCTCCAACAGCCCAGCAAGTAGTTTCAAGTCTGGCTGCTCACTGAAAACCTCTGACAGTTTAGTGGCTGTGGAAAATGGAAAGTTTACATAAGAGCTTGACATTATACGTCATGAATATGATTAAAGGTACACATTTTATTTAAATATTATCTGACTTTCTATGTGTCAAATTCATAAGAATATTTACTTTAATCATTTAATAATTCATTTAACTGTATACAACAAAATAGTTCATGTTATGATAAAATAATTCATACAGTTAAAGATGTTGATAACTTTTCCAAGTATGATGTCTGTTATTCCAACCATCTGGTTGTAGACACTTTGGTAACCTTGAGGCAAACTTCCTAGAACTATCTTCAGAATTTCTAATGCTAGTCCTGTGATTTTCTCAGGGTCACTAAGACAGAAAACCATAATCAAAATATTATAAATAACACATGTGAAAGGGAAATAACAAGGTAGAAAACACATTTAAAATAAAAATATTCTCTGCAGAAATGAATATACAAAATATATGTGTACGAATGTAAGTTATTTCAAAAATTGTTTGATTACAACAAATGACTTGCCTAAAGATTTTCACTGAAGTGCTAGACCATATGGTAATGTGGTTACCAATCTGTTCCCACAGGGTAGCATTGAAGAGCTGAGCAAAAGCTATCTCTTTAGCACTGTTAGGCTCTGTTGTATAAGCTTGTAAACTTTGTATAATCAGGCCCAATTTATTGTACAGACTGCTAACATTTACATTTTCTTCTGAGGGAGTTGTAAACTGAAAATTTTAAACAGGAAATGCTAAAATTTACATGTGTACAAACTGAAAATGGTAGTTAAAAAATAAAATGGAAAAAATAAAAAACAAGCATAATTTTGTTTTGATTTGGTCTTTGTGAGAGTTGAAAAGAAAAAAAATATGCTTATAAATAACTATTTAAAACTTTTTCTTTTGAGATCAACTATCGATTTATTTTGGTTGAAGTTCTTCTTTTCACTGAGGTATCGACTACCGACAAAATCTTTATTTGAACATATAATTTGGTTGAAGTTCTCCTTTATTACTGCACATAGATTGTTTAGATTAAATCTGTCCCATTGAATGTTTCAAAACATTTTATTTTATCAATAGTTTAAATACAGTTTCTGGTCTCTGAATATGATGAGGAAAGTCAGTATATAATAAAGCTTAAAACATATAATCTTATTATTGAATTTAGGATCTAAAATTAAAGTGTTGTCACAAATCATTTTGATCACTCTTCTTACCAATGCATTCAGTTCATTCACAGCCTCGAACTGAGCCAGTTCATGACCCATCTCAACAAAATCAACCTGACAGATTCTGCCAAAAAAATCTGTAATGTCAAAGTTCAACCCTTCAGGTACAGTCATGAAGTCACCTGCTGGTGTCTGGCAGAACAGATCCCACGACTGAAATATGCTGCTCCATGTTTTGGTCTGGGAAAAAAAAGACACTTTTAACCCAATAAAAAAACAGTCTCAAAATACATATTATGTAAATAGTTTTATAAAGGTTATATTAATTAGTAAAAAAATAGAAAATAAACTAATGAGTACAGTATGAAAATTATGTTGTAGACCCTGTAAAACATTATTAGTGTCAGCAGAAAGAATATTCCACCATTGTTAAGATAAAAAAATGTTATTTTGTAATTTAAAGTAAAAAAAAATTAATATTTTTCTTTAGATAAACTACATGACTGATAGAAATGTATTGACCAAGCTGATTAAAATTATTTTTTGTTGATTCTTAGAATTGTATTTTTATTAATATTTCCTCATCAATCTACAAACACATATATAAGTACCTTGACTGGCTCAGTTAGAACTGTATACAAAACTGTTTCCACGGCTTGTGGAGCAGACTGGACTATTTTTAGCATCTGATTTACATTTGGGTAACTTTTAAAACTGTCATATCCATCTAAAAATAGAACAATATAAAATACAGATATAGGCATAAATGAAATATTTTTCTCACAAAGTAGTAAAAACTATTAAAATTAAATAAAAAGTATAAAGTAATTAATTTCCAGAACTCATATACTCACGACTTTTCATATTAAGAATAAATGACTTAATTGCAAGCAAGTTGAAAAGCAAAATGACATATGCTACCTTTTAGAATGCTGATGTGTTTCTGTAAAATTTCTAAAATTCCATTGATGTAACCAAGTGCTGGGCCAGTGCCTGACATTTTCTCCACTGTACTCAACAACAGCTGGGACAGTTCAGATTGCCAGCTTAGCAGTTTGCTAGAAAGTATCAAAAATTACAAAATTTGGTTTTAATTACATCAGGTTAATCAGAAAACTATTACAAATATCTAAATATGAAATACATTTTAAAAATTTGTTTAATTGTTTATTAAATAAAAATGAACGTATTCAAATTTTATAGAACCATGTTGTCTAGTGCTAAAGTATGAACATGATAATGTTAACATGAAAGTCTTAGTTTTCCCTGGAAGTTTGATGTACAATCACCCACTTCACACAACAGTAAATGTATCTAAACCTGGTTAGAAATTGCACTGGTTACAAGATTCTTTCCTAACAGATGACCTCTACTTCATCTACCATTTTGATGATTTTCTTTGTTCCTAGTTCTAGTATGGGAAGGGGCATGTCAAGTGGTTATGCGCCAGCCAGCTTTTCTTTTTGTATTCGCTTCCATAGCCTTCATCCATATAACTAACTACATGGAGTGGTTGTTTGATTTTGGAGTTGTCTCTCCTAGATGAATGGCTGTCTCCAGCTATCGAGCTTCCTCTGCCAGAGGATTTGACTGAGACGTTTTGGTTTAGCAACCATGAGATTGACTGACTTTGTATATTAAAAAACTAGATTACCTTTCAATCTGCAATTCAGCTCCGAGAGTTAAAAGTTGTTGACTAAAATCTCCCCACAGTGAGAGATACACATTTACATCCATCCATTGCTGGTCTGGTGTCAGCTTCACTACAGGTGGGTGGCTAGTCAGGTCTCTGATTAAAGAGTTCATCATCTCGTACTCCGACATCAGGGTCTTAAAATCTACAGACACCTCATCTGCCGTATAGCTTGTGGACAAAAGTTTCATCTGTTCCAATTTGAATAAATAAAAATAAACCAATTATTTAATAATTTAACTATTTTTGTACACAAAAAGGTTTTCTAAAATAAAATTATAACTTAAATTAAATTATATTATAGTACTTTGTGACTATTTAATACTAAATGTATGTGCATATTATGTAAAGACATTGCAGTTAAAACAAAATGATCCTTGTTTATGTGTATTGTTGTGTATGAATAGTCCCATACAAATTAAAATATAGTAGAAATAAATTGCAGTTGGATATAATATTTAATGTAAAATTTAATGTCAATATATTACAAGAGAATTGTGGGTAAATTGGTATCTGTGTAAAATAATATGGTTTGTAAAATGTACATGATTTTTAAATAGGAAGGTATAGGTAAAAATGAGATCCTTAGAAAACGTTTAAGTTAAAGTAACGTACAGCATCAATGAATTCCTTGACACTTGGCCTGTTATTCTGAACCTGTTCTACCACCAGCATGACATCAATGTTGAGGCCACAGACTGTACTCTGCAGTGCTGCAGGTGATGCCATAGATACACCCACGACAAATGTTTGAGAAAATAATTGCAGATCTGAGCACACACTCTCAATATTAGATGGCCAGAAAACCTGAAAACAATGTGTATTAAGTTATTCGTCATTGTAAAAATATGTTTATTTTAACTTTACTATTAAACATGTATTTTAAATTTTCAAATAAGGACTATTCTTAAGCAAAAAATAATAATAAAATGAGCTGGGGTAAAGAAAGATAACCTACTTGCGAAGGGGAAACAAGCAGGCGTTGAAGAGTGGCCAGGAAAACTGCAGTGAGATCTGGGCTTTTGTTTAGTGCATCAAACAGTTTGTGTAGCTCAGGTGACCACAAGTATTCTGACACTATGACTTCTGATGAGGCTGTAAAAATTATTAAATATTTTTTCGTTATTTCACACAAAAAAGCTTTTCACCAATATCTTAGCTTGCATGGTCTAAAAATATAATTACAAATGGCAGTTATTTAACCATCACCATATACTTAATTGCTGCCTTTTATAATTTCATATTCATATATTGGACTATGTTTTTCAAGCCTTTTCCTTCAGCCATAAAGCTGGTAATTTGAACAACTTTTTAAATTTAAATAAAACTTTCTAAAAATAATGAAACTCCACAAATAATGATTAATGATTATTTACCATTAAAAAATGCCAGCTCTGCATTCACCATTTTGAGGAAGTGATGACTAACATAGGCGTAGGTTTGAAGGTCAAGGCTGATATCAGTGCTAGTACTTTTTGACAGACCTAGGGCAAATTCTTGAATTTGGTAGATCAAAGGAATGAACCTGGAGAATTGAATGCACAAATTATTGCACTACACCAAGCTTGTAGTAAACATAGATCTACGCTGCTTACAGTCCTAATATTCCTTTATCTCAGTGACCCCTGCATACATGATCTTATGAGGTCAGTACTATATCCAGATACTTCTAATTTTGAGCAGGATTGTGTGCCTGGCCTCAAGCACAAAACAGAAGAAAAGTCTTCAGCTTAACAGCTCTTAGCTCTACCTCTCAACCACATCACCCCTAACGCAATGCATGTACTAAATAAGAAATTTTGTATACTTTTATACTTATATTGATCATTCAGTCAACTTGACTACCATTTTTGTTGATTAATATTTATGATGGTTTAAGTGCAGCTTAATTTTGGTAGTTGGATGACCAGCTTCTCTTCAATAAATATATAAGTAAAGTGCCCTTGTGAAACTGACATTCCATGGGGCAGGTGAAGTAGAATTCACCTGTTTTTTTGTGACCTCAGCATATGAAGAGATAGTGTTGTCAGCACTATGGCCAGCCACCTTTACTTTCCCTAACGTGAGTTAGGTACTCATCAGAGCTGGGTGGACTCACTTTCCCTAACGTGAGTTAGGTACTCATCAGAGCTGGGTGGACTCACTTTCCTTAACATGAGTTAGATACTCATCAGAGCTGGGTGGACTCTGGGACATTCTACTGAAACAACCCCTGGAAATTGAACTCCAGACTTTTGGGTTAGCAGTTGTATGTTCAATTTTTCAACAAACCCAAACCACAACTCTTCAATACCTACTTGTTAATGTCAAAATTCTTCAATGTGTTTGCTGCAGTATAAAACTCCTTCCAACTTAAGCCAATGGTTGTAAAATTGAAAGGTGAGAAATCAAATCCCAGGTAATTAGAATCTTTTAATGAGTGCATTGAGCTCAGCTGTAGGATTAAAGTTTTTATTTTCTCAGCCAGGATTTGCCAGTTAATCTGTTCACGAGTGACAGGGCCATTTATCAATGCCGTTAACTGAAATTAACATAAAAAAATATCAAATATTAAAGTGTATTCCATGTTTCAGACTTAATTAAAGTACATTTATTTTACAACGTTAATAAGTCCTACAATAAATATGCTTGATTAAGTTAAAAACGATATCTGTTCTTTAATGTTGTAAAGTAATTTGATCAGAGTTAATAGAAATAATGAGCCATTGTGCATTTCTTATGTTGGCGGCAATGATGCACCTAAACCAGGGGTCTCCAAACTTTTCAGTCCGAGGGCCGCATCAACTATCAAATTTCAGGTCAGGGGCCAGTTTCTTCCAGGCGTCTTTGATTTTTCTGGGCAAAGTTCCTCAGCCATCACCAACTAACGATTTTTCCTTGGACAAAAAATATCTCCGCGGGCCGGATGAGAGGACTTCGCGGGCCGCATTCGGCCCGCGGGCCGTAGTTTGGAGACCCCTGACCTAAACTACTGTATAATTAGTACCATCCATTAACTTCTTCTAAAGTATGCAAGGTAGAAATTTGATCAGTTTGTTATTTAAATTTCGAAGATTTTAAACAGTTATCTAATGTGTTAGAGTATATCGAGTAGTCGAGTATATCATAAGTTAGATGATTTTAAGTACGGAACACACTACAAAGATAGGTAGGCATTCTCTAGTTGAAAAATGTTTTTTAGGAATCTATATTACCACTCTTAAAGTAGTAATATATAATATTAAATAGGATGGAATTTATAACTAACAGTAGACTGTTTTTCAAATGATATATTTTTTTTTATTTAATCAATAGTTCTAGCAATGTCTAAAACAGTTACACAGGTTTGATTATTTGAAAGGTGTCCCTTTGTTTAGGGGATCCAAAATTTATATATGTATACACCGTATTTATCATGCAACACAACGTATGTCATCGAAATTGAATAGAAGTATGTTATAATAAAGTTATCATTTTTAGACTTTCAAACAAAATCTACAGTTAAGTATTCAATAAGTAAAATATATTATTTTTACAACGTTACACAGCTAATATAAAAGATTTGTTATAATTATTACGTAATGAAATTGAGAGCGTTTTGTTGTGTTTTTCAAGCATGTCTTAGTTACACTTGGTTAATTTAGCTATTCTAGTGAAAGTTATTTCCCTTGAATAAAATTTTGGTATTTGGATTTTCAAATGGGAGATAATTCGTTGCTTAACTTTACATTAATTTCAAATTCCTGCACCTTAGGTTGGCAGCTTACATATAAATACAACTTTAAGTTATTATTTGCTATTGTAAAAAAAATTATACAGAGCTTAAGTTCTAAACAAATAGTTTGGTAGTTTTTTTTAGCATTATCAAGTTGAAAAACAAATACATCAGTAGCCGTTATAGATTGCAATACTTTATGTTAGTAGACATACAGTCTTTGTCGTAAATTAAACATATATAATTAATTATTTTTTCATATTTTTCACCATCTCCTAAAGGATTTATATATAACAATTTTAGGCTGGAATCTATACTATTTATAAACTTTTATTTTTTAAAACAAAAAAAAAAATTTACATTATCACACAGTATAGACATTTTATAATTAAAACTAAAGACAGTCAAATTTAAAACAGGTAAGTTCCATTTAGGAATTCACCTTGGGAGGACTACAGGGAGCCCAACACTACAAGAACTTTTTTTGATTCAGTGGTTTTTTTTTCAAATTTTTTTTCTCCCAGGAGGGGGGGGAAGGGCACTTAAAACTTTCTAAGGGTGGGAAGCTATGTCGTAAAGTACAAAGTAGACTCGTGCACATAGCAACAATTTCAATAAAATGTTATTACGCTTGCAAATTGGAATTGAAGGAATTAGTACAAACTTTTGCGACGAAGGAGGCAAGTAAAATTTGAATTTGATGTCTACTTATAAAGTGTATGCAATTGATATTAAATTAATATGTCACTTTTAATTAATTGTTTTCTTATACATATGTTTTAGTAATTGATTTGTGTGAAAGGGGGTGTTTTAATAAGTTTTGCCTGGGGCGCTAAATAACATTGCGCCGGCACTGGTGGGCATGGAATTTAAGCTAACTCTAAATCTCATGCAGTGATTAAAATTCAAATTGTTTACAATTATAACATTCTGCTCCTTATCAACAAACCCCTTGACCGCTCAGACAATACTGCCACATGACTGTTCTGCCCCTAGGCAGCACCCCCCCCCCCCATGACCACACTGCTCCGTCACCACACAGCCCATTGATACAAAAACAAATATCCCTACCTTCTGTGAGTAGCCCTGCATGCTAGGCTGGCTATTGGCCACCTTCTCAGCCAGGGCCACAAGGTCAAGGTGACACAGAAAATCCTCCAGGGCATGAAGGGAACTGTTTGCTGGTGCACTGAGGTAGTCAGTCACAAAACTTGACTTGCAATCAGGGGCAGAAAATCCACCAGTCAAGAACTTCCCTATCAGCTGAAAAAGTAAGAAAGTTATTTAAAAAATCAATTTAAGTCTAGCAGGTTCCATAATTCAATAATTTTACATAATACTAATAAACATTGAATATAAAAACTATTTTTAGATTTGTTAGTTTAATTTGATTGGTTGGATTGGATTTTGTGAGTGGTTTAGATAGCCTCTAATATTGAAAATGCATGATAGCCTCTAGCTATGAAAGTATCAGATAGCCTTATAGTGACATCAGTGGCCTGCCTGTATAAGTCCTGATAGCAAAAGACATTGACGGTAGCTCTTCATTGTCAATTGGGCCAAATCTCTTTCATTCCTTCAAATTTATTACAATGTTAAAATACAAATCTTATATCTTGATTCGTTAAAAAAGGTATCTCCTGTCCTACCTTAGATGGATCCAGGATCATCATTTTAAGAGCTGAAATAAGCTCTGGATAGGCATCGGATAACAGTACAGTAAAAGTCCTAAGCTCTGGGGGATACTTGTCCAGTATTTCACGCAGGCTGCTATATCCAGCTGAAACCAAGCGAATGATTTGTAATTGAATTTTTTTTCAAATATTTTTATGATTATATTTTTTGTAAATCATTTTTCACCACTATATACTATGTCACTTCATAAATATATATCTTAACATGAATGCTTGTTCAATTCTCTAACAGGTTTTATGATAAATAATTTGGTATGAAGAGTTTTACTTGTGTATTCTTTGGTCATGTTTATCTCTCCATCAACAAAAGCTTCAAAGATGGCTATGTACAGTTTGGCATCGTCCCAGGTACTGTATCTGCTTAAAGCTGAGTCCAGTCTCTCCATTACTTTGGCTGTCAGGTTTGTCAACCTGGAATAGTTAACATAATTAAAGTAAGAAATTCGTACATACTTAATGTGAGAATATCCATAGGTATAACTTGTGAGTAATTTTATTTATGTAGGTTTAAACATAATTCAATTATGCTATGTGTTAAAAGTAAGAGCTTTGTATAAATGGCAACAATAGTGTTATGTATTAAATGTACACATGTTTTGGTCAAGGCAGCATAGCATCATAACAAAATCGTCATTTCTATGGGTATTGCTGATGGAATTAAAATCTTGTATAGATTGTCATGTGATGATAGAAGACAGCAAAGCTTACTTGTCAATGTCTGCAACTGTCATCCCTTGTAAAGTCTGAAACAGGACTTGGAAACCTTCAGCAAACTTCATCAAGTCCAAATTTTCCACAAACGTTTTGTAGCCCATGGTAAAATCCATAGTTTGGAGCTGTCCTGAGTTAAACACTCCTAGTATCTTTTGTGCATGGTCTATCAAATCTCCCCAGTCAGATACAAAATCATAACTTGCTGTTGCGCTTGAATTAAATGCCTCTACAATCTAAACAAGAGATAAAATATTTTAATTTTTTTTTACTGTTAAAATATGTATTTATTTTTAGACATATAATTATAGTCAATTTAAATTATAAAATTTAATTATATTAATATTACTTTTGATAGTACAGTATTTTCAATAAGTGAAGATGAGTTCTTTTTGTCCTCAGGAAATATATATAATTACTAATAAATACTAAAAGATGGAATTATAAACAATTGAAACAATAATTACTTTATTTTTTTATAAGTATATGTAGACATTTATATTATTTTCATCATCATCTTTTTTCAGTTTATGCTCTAGAACCATGGGGAGGAAGTAGAGTTCATCTATTTCAATTATCTTTGCATACAAGACATAGTGTAATCAGCACTATTCTTATTCTCAGTCAACTTTGTTTCCCTAATATGAGTCAGGTACTCCTTAGAGCTGGGTGGACTCAGGGACATCCTATAGACTCAAGTCAGGGATCTTGGACACTTGTATTTCTCAATGAAGATAAGCTAAAAACTTTCTGATGAGATAAACTGACCTGCATCATGTAAGGTAAAAAACTTTGTGATGAAATAGTTACGCAAACTGACCTGTGTCATACTTTTGATGATATTGGTCACTGGCTGAATGAAGTCATTCGCAGCCATAGGCCAGCTAGTATTACAGACCAGACTGGTCATCTCCATCACAGGTACATAGGGGGCAAAGTCCATCTGGCCAAAATAGTTGCCAGTGCAGAAAGTCACCAGAGGATCAGCAGACGTCACAAGTGTGTAGATCTATGACAGAAAAACATCATTGATAATTTCTTGTTATCATGTAAAAACAGAAAAACATGAACCTAAATACTAAAATAAATTCTGTTTGTTTTTAGTTCAAGGAAGTCACCACTTACAGATTGCATCTTGTTATCCCACAAGTATTTTATTCCTCTAACAATGTCAGGCATATAGGATGTCAGCAGGCTAATGGCAGACGGGAAAGGGGAGCCACTCTGGTAGGCTGATAAAAATAAATGAAAAAAAACAACACAGTGTAACCTTATTTTGTAAACAACAGTATTCAGCAAGAAATTATATGCATTAAAATAATTCCAATGTGTGTAAAAAAACTATGCTTTGAACTTAAATTCTGTATAATATCTTACTATAATGATTTTTGAAAGAGTTAATTCACAAGTTCAAAGTATTTCAACACCGTTATGGTTGTGGTATGATAAGTTACCTTTAAGTTGAGAAGGCAAATACTGAATGGAACTATTAAGGTCACTTACTTGTAAGGCTGTTTACTGTGTTATCAAACAGCTGAACAGCATGACTCAGTATATGTATATATGTTGACATGAAGTTAGATGCTGAAGAATCAGCTAGTACTTGTCCTAATGCTTTTGTTACACTTAGTAACCTTAAGTATATAAGTTGAATACATTAAAAGTACTAAAAACAAGCAAAAATGTATAATGTATCTTCTAAAAGACCATTCAACCAAATCAATGTGGTATTCTATTCAATTAACTTTCTCTCAGGGAAACAATCATTTAAAAAAACAACAAAGGATGTAAGTTATCTTACCCTGTTGTCAGGAAATCTGTATTCAGCATATCCCTAACCATTTCCCATCCAGCCTGATTGACATCAATGGACTGTGAGCTGACGTCTTTGAACAGGTCAGCCCACAAATAGCCAACACTTCTGTAGCTGTTGACGCTATCCACAAACTGCTTGACATGAACGTAGGCAGCAGTAAAGGTCACTGATTTGTTAAACAACTGACCATTGTAGAGCACTTCTATGTCTTTAACTGTTGAATTGATCTGGTGAGTACAATTTTTTTTAGTCCCTACATTCACATTTTTAAAAAAGAGTTATTGTTTTGTTTTGATATCTAAATACAGAAGTGATTAATTATTAAAGATAAACAATATGAAAAAAGCCCTATAAACCTTCATTTTGTTTTTGATTTACATTTAATAAGTAGATCTGAAAGCTAATTATAATACTTCAATGAGTTTAGCTAAAATTTATCTTATTAAAGTGATGACACTAATTGGACATACAAATTTAGCTGCATTCCACATCTATATATGCAACTTTATTTAATACACTTAACCTCACCCTAAAAATAATTTTTCTTTTAGGGTCTATCCCAGCAGTAACCATAACCCTAGTCATAACAATAATAACCAGACTTACAATTAGGGCTATATCTGCTAGATGTATCCTCTCCATCAATGTTGTGAATGCATCCATTACCTCCCCTGAACACAGAATGTCATGTAAGTCCTGATAAATATTAGCAGGAATATCTGGGTTCATTTGGATTTTACCCACTATTCTCTCACACACAGTACTGTATGTATTTCCAGTTTTTATCACATCCTACAGAAAAGAAATTATTTCAACATTAAATAAGTACAATACAAAACTATATATACATGTATTTCCTGTTTTTTATCACATCCTACACAGAAGAAAGTTATTTCAACTTAAGGATAATACAACATTAAATAAGTACAATACAAAACTATATATACATGTATTTCCTGTTTTTATCACATCCTACAGAAAAGAAAGTTATTTCAACAACATTAAATAATTACAATACAAAACTGTATATACTTTAAAACAATGATTAAAACCAGAGAATTTATTGCATCTCACTGTTAAAAGAGTTTTGTCCATCATTTCTTGAAACACTGCTCTAGTGACCACAGGTCCATAGGTAAAAATTCTGTTCAACTGCTGCACTAGAACTTGATTGGAGTCAAGAAGTAGTTTCAGTGCCTGTTTTAGTTCTGAATAAACATTGGAAATATTGAAAGTTATTTTTAAGTGTTTTTACAGTAGTTTTTATACAATGAGCCCAGAAACTAAATAATTTATTAAATAACGCAATTGAGTTTTATAATTCAAACAGGTATAAAAATACAGCATTTAAGAATTTAAAAATTCAGCATTTAAGAATTCAAATTCTTAGAAAAACCAGCATATCATCTGGTAATAAAATTAAACATAGAACAGCATTCTAAATTTTGATTAAATGAGCTCAGAAACAAATAATTAATCTAATGATAAAATTGAACCTAGAAAAGTTTTAAAATTTAAATAGGTATAAAAAAAGAAGCATTTAAGAATTCATATACTTAGAAAAAAAACAAGTTATCATCAGATAAAAAAAAAATTAAGCTTAGAAGAGTTATAATGTTTAGCAAACAACAGACTGTACCTAGTGATTTTTCTGTGAATACAGACATGATATCTGCAGTATGCTGTATAAGTATAACCATTTTCTGTACAGTGGGCCAGCAGGATAAATTCTCCATTAACTCTTGGAAGTTGCTCAGCATATTTATCGTTGTACTAAAAGGGAAAAAATAATTAAAGTGTCATAGGTTTTCTAACACTCACCTATCCTATACACTAGCATAAACTATAAACCATTCTGCATCAGTTTTCAATAGTCTACACTAGATCTACATACTACCTAGAAAGTTTCGTGTTTAGCAGCCTGAATATGGTGGGTACCTCAATCTAGTCATAAAAAATAATAGAATCTAGATCTAGATTCTAGATCTAGATTCTAGTTGCTGGCCGGGATTCAAAGGGTCGCTTCTAAATATCATCCATAAGGAGATCTATATAATATATTTTCTATATAAATTATATAAATTTCATTTCGTTCGAGGGGGGGGGGGGGGCGGTAAAATTTTTCGGGGGGGGGGGGGGGGGCTTTACCCCCCCCCCCCCCCCCCCCCCCCCGAAGAGATGCCTGGAAGAAACTCTGTTTGTATGCCGAGGTGAACCCTACTAGATCTAGATCTACTTCATCTGCCCTATGGATCGTTATTTCTTAACAGGGGGCGGGGGCCTTACTAACCTTACTCACTAAACAAACCTACCCGCCGACTAAACAAAGATAAGATAACTCATTATTTGTTTACCTTTCGGTGAGAGTTCCTGTTTTGTACAGCTGATCATAGATACCAATCAAATCAATTTTTGACAATAAGTCCATGGTTCCAAACAGAATTTTCCCACTTTCTTCACCTGCCAAGTCTTTTAAATCAGACATCAGCTCAGTTATTGGTGCCATAAACTCCTTTCATAAAAATAAATTTAAAATTATTAATGTAAAAATGCCATCATATTGTAAATATATAGATCTACTAGCCGTCCCGGCCAGGCCCTGCTCTGGCTTCTGTGAAAAACCTTTCTGTTAAAGACCATTACGTGTATGTTTAGTTATCATCATAAACCCGGCATTGCCCACCCAAACTAAAACCAACCAAAACCAAAATAACAAAACGCAAATAAAAGCTAACACAATTACAAATACAAACGAAAACAAAAACCTAACAACAAACCAACCACAAACACAAACACCAATACGAACACAAAGAAAAAAACAAACAAAAAAGCAAACGAAAACAAACCAAATCCAAACGCAAAACCAACCACAAACACAAACACAAACCCAACGAAAAAAACACAAACGAAAAAGCAAACGAAAACAAACCAAATCCAAACGCAAAACCAACCACAAACCCAAAGAAAAAAACACAAAAGCAAAAACAAACGAAAACAAACCAAATCCAAACGCAAAACCAACCACAAACACAAATACAAACACAAACCCAAAGAAAATAAAACACAAACGAAAAAAGAAAACAAAAACGAACCAAATCAAAACGCAACCACTAACGCAAACCCAACCTAAACACAAAGAAAATACTAACGCGAACATAAACGCAAAGTGCTCACGGGGCTGAATCGCCTGCTTCAGCTTAATAAACGACTATAGTACCACAACTTATTCATAGTCTTTTGCACTCACTTTAATGAACGTAGGCGCGAAACCGAACACGGGAGGCCCGGGACCCCAAATAGCACCCTTTCTGGGCGCCAGAGGACGCACCATGACGTCACCACCTGATTGAACTTGGTAAACGACTATAGTACATAACTTATCGATAGTCTTTTGAACTCACGCGAACGTAGATACCCTAGCGTACACCGGAAGGCCCGGGGCGCCAAATAGCACCCTGTCGGGGTGCCGGAGGACGCCCGGATTTGATTCACTTAAAGACTATAGTAACCTTTCTTATCCATAGTCTATCGCACTGTTCAAAACAAAATTATGCAGCATAGCGCTCACATGATAGCCCAGGGTGCCAAATCGAACCGTGCAGGGGCGCCGGCGGACGCGCCTGTTTCAATTTAGTGAACAAAAATGATAATACTCCAAGCTTATCCGTAAATGAAAAGAAATAAACGTATATGATTTGTAGGACCTGGCTTATTAAATGTTATTGATTTTTAAAAAAAATAATTATTCAACAGTATGTTCAGTGTATAGAATAAATAAAAGGCAGTATTAAAAATACCTAACTACATTGCACTTAATCAATCCCCGCTAATTATGTAATTATTTTTTTTTCTTAACACCAAAAACAAAGTAATAAAATGTAAATTCTTTCTTCTTAAGAATTTTTTTTATTAAAGGGAAGTAACCGTGCAGTCAATACATTTCCGACACAATTTTAGAAATTTTATAAACGTCGATACACTTTTTAAAAATTTTATGTCGTGTTCATAATTGAAAATTATTCTTCTAAGTAAATAGAATGAAAATTGTTTTTAAAAACTTTCAATGGTAATTTTTTGACTCGTAAATTTAGACGACTGCGCACGATAATTGATCTAACACTTGAATCCGTAGAAATGCCAACGATGCACATTTCTGTCCGCCACATACAGAACTGAGCTTTATATATTAGATTATTCACATATATTTTAAAAAACAAAAACTAGAACTAATATTCCATCAAATATAATTTTCTATATAATTTATACAGAAAACAGTATAAATTAATTAAGAATATAGTGAACAAAAAAAGCCATTTTAAAACAAAAAAGTTGTGTATTTAATATTTCACGTAGAGCAGCCTACCTTTGTTGTCCCATTCCATTTTCCTTCCCCGAGCTCAATAAAGTTAATCCCTAGTTGAGCAATGTTTTTGATAGCCATCCAGGCAGATGTATTTTGTAGATGTAGACTTGCCATCACGGGGTCTAAGCTTCCAACAATATTTTTTATTCTAAAGGAGACACAAAATGCCAAAATGTATTTTATTCTATTTATTTAATTACTATACAACCTAATGGAATTTGGTTATCCTCAGTCAAATATTCCCTAGGTTTATTATCCTACTCCTGTGAATATTTATTATCAGTGTTATTGGTAACGTTAGAATCTGAAATTTATAGAATGGCTGAAATAGACTAACAGAATATGGAATTGATTAAATCGTATCTCGTAATTCGACTAGGAGTATTTCCTCGAAGACAATTCCAAACCTAGACCTAACACTACTTTGTGACTAGGGTTACGTTTAATGTTAGGATTAGGCTTGGGGTGAATTGGTAACTGACATGGGGTAATTAATGTCCTATTGCAGTTGTTTGGGTGGGGGAACATACAGGGCGGTGGTGGTAATGTCCTTTTGACTATTTCAATATTTCTTGATGTTGGTGATGGTGATGGCAATGGTATTGATGATGACGATGATGTTGAAGATGATGATGATGACGATGAACATGATGATAATAGTAATAATAAGAATTATAATGATGTTGGTGATGATGATGATAAAGTTTATAATGATGATGATGATGATACTGATAAAGATGATGATGAAGAAGAAGAAGATGATGATGATGATGACAATGATGATGATAAAATAACATAATAACTTGATTGTATGTTTCAATGATGCTGAGAACTCAAATATAGTAAATTAATAGTTTAAAAATCTACTTGGTGAATCCCCCCCCCCCCCTGCTTGAAACGAAGTATATTAGCTTACAATGAAATAGCACTGTTGAAGTCGTTCAAGCCCACGATCCAAGATGGAATGCTTCTAATGATTTCAGACACATTGTCGATTGATGCAATGCTCCCAATGAGACCGACGACAGTTTTGGAGGCCATGATGGTTTCAAACATCTGAGCGACATCACCGAATACCAGGTTCATGGCGTTGTTATCTCCAAACTTCTCTTTGATGTCCTCCAACAGTTGTACCTGGCAGGTGTAGATAAAATTGTTTAGGAACTAATTGAAGTGAAGGTCCCTTCTCGAACCTGTTTATGGGACAAGTGAAGTAGAGTTCACCTGATTTTTTTTGTGTGAGCTCGGCAAACAGTTTCTTCCAGGCATCTCTTCGGGGGGGCGAAGCCCCCCCGAAAATTTTTTTACCGCCCCCCCCCCCGAACGAAATGGAATTTATATAATTTATATAGAAAATATATACTTTTAACAGTGTCCGCCCCCCCGAAGAAAGTTTACCGCCCCCCCCCCCCCGAAGATTTCAAATGCCCCCCCGGAGAAAAAAGTCTGGAAGAAACACTGTCGGCAAATCGAGGGATGGTGTGGTTAGCCCTATTCCCAGGCAACTTTGCTTTTTCTAACGTGAGTTAGGTACCCATCAGAGCTGGGTGGACACATGACCGTTCTATTGATTAAAACTCGGATTCAAACTCGAGACTTTCGGGTTAGTAGTCTAACTCTCTACTGCTAGGCTAAGTCGTCATGAACATTTAACCATTTAGAAATGTATGTTGGTCTACTGTAGAAAAATATATCAAGAAGGCAAAAGACAGAAAAATAAGAAACGAAATTGAATTTTTTGTCTTTTTAGGCCAGAATGAACGTGAAAAAAAGTTAGGCTATATCCACTGTCATTTTAGTTTTAAAATCAGGGAATAAGGATGTAAACTAATGTAATTTTCTCTTTGTTAGATTCAACATTATGCTGTCTTTGTTGATAATCACTGAACTCAGTTTAAAAAAAATATTTCAAACACTGCAGATTTCTTTTTGTATTGACTTAGTAGAGACTATTAGAACTTGCCTTTACTAAAACATATCACTCTTAATAATAAAAATCATCTTTCTATATCCTCTGGTAGAGCGATACGGGGCCATAAAAAAATAACCATTTTGGTAGAAAACAGGAGTGGTTCTATAATAAAATGTCATAAACAGTGATGTAAGCAGGATTTTTGTGTGCTTCAGTAATGAGTTTAGGAACGTACAATTGTGGTATTATGACATTCGTACTAATTATATGACGCCTTCAGGAAAAAGAAAACAAGGAAGACTAATGAAGACTTGGAGGCACGCGGCGGGGAAGCAGCTGACAGAGGCAGGACTGTCATGGGAGACTGCCAGGAAAATTGCTGTGACCGACAAAACTGAAGGGAGATTTCTGTGGCGGGCTCATGTGTCTTGGGCACAAAAAGTAAAAAGATAGCGAATAATTATATGAAAGGTGCACATCCACCGGTAGCTTTGTCATTTAAATTTTAAGAAACTATCAGCTTTGGGTTGATGAGATAGTAGTTATAGGCCTAACCCTCATACCCCCACCCACACCACTGAAATAAAACTATTACAAACAGGGCCGGCGCTACCTATAAGGCGAACTAGCTGTTCGCCTAGGGCGCTGTCCCTAAGGGGGCGCCAAAATGGGTTGGAAAAAAATTGAAAGTTTGAGGGAGGGGGGGGGGTGCAAATCGAAAGTTTGAGGGGGGGGGGTGCAAATCAAAAGTTAGAAGGAGGGGGGGGGTGCCAATCGAAAGTTTGTCCCCGGGCGCCGGGAAGGGTCGCTACGCCTCTGATAATACTGGGGCACGAAAAAAAATTGCAGGGGGGGGGGGGGGCGCTTTTAATAAGTTTTGCCTAGGGCGCTAAATAACCTGGCGCCGGCACTGATTACAAAATAAAACGACAAGAAACAACTAGAAGAGCCTCCCGTACAGCATAGATGAAGCTGGTAACGTTCATATTCTGGAGGATGGCGTTGGTCAGGTTTGAGACTTTGGTGTCACCCACGGCACACAGGGCGGCTGAAATCCTGCTCACGTCTGTCCCAACAGGGAACAGGAGGTAACTGCCGAGTAGTTTGGGGTCGCAGACGATCCCTTTCAGATCTGGTGCGCCCGTCAAATTCAGAAGCTGAAAACAGTACATAAGGTGAACGCGATTGCTCTAAACAAATTCTGAGAAATATACATGGTAGGCTACTTGATAAAAAAACGTAGTATCATATTAATATTAACAACTGTAGGTAATTAAGCCTAATGGCTGTGATTATTAGTTTCAATTTTTTTTCTGAAATAGACCGATTAAGCATAATAGAACCACGTTCTAACATTAAAGATTTTTGTTCATAATTTTATTTAAAGATAAACAATTTCCGAAAAGCTATAGTCTACAAAAATGCGCATATAGTACAGAATTTATTTTTTGCGTCTTATTAAGTAATGTAATGAGTAAATAATGCTTTCAGTAAACAACATTTTAAATTTAGCTTAAATAGTAGAACGATAAGCCCACATTAAGGCCCTAAACGTATAATAATAAAATTTTTGTAGGTCAAATAGTGTGATAAAATACTTACCATCCCTATTTTAATCTTCGAATTCATAAGAGCTGTTGCTTGTGCTCGCGTCAGTATTTTGAATTCGTTTGCAAGAATGTTTACAATTACGGACGGGTCACGAAAGTAATTGCTCACAAGTGTCAAATTAGCTGGAGAGTACAAAAACAAAATACTTGCTTAAAAAATGCTTTCATCTAAGATTTCAACGAGGCACAGTTGACTGTGTTGCTTTCAGTTGCTGAATATTTTGTCAAATTGAGTGCACTGTAGCACCAACGAGCAGTGTTTCTTTCAGGGATATACTTTTTGTGAGTGGGGGGGGGGGGGGGGGGGAAGTGTCATAATAAAAGGCTGCTAACCCGAAAGTCTTGAGTTTGAATCTGGGTCCCTGAGTTCACCCAGCTCTGATGGGTACCTAACTCATGTTAAGGAAAGTAAAAGCGGCTGGGCTAATTGCTGCCCACATCTGCCCTTCAAATGCCGAGGTCAAGATATATATGAACTCTACTTCATCTGCCCAATAGATCGCTTTACTTTTACTCCCCCCCTCTGGAAAATTTAGCCTGCTCCTTCCCACCCGAAAGTTTCAAGCCCCCCCCCCCCCCAGATAGAAAGTTTGAAAGAAACACTGGCAACGAGAGTTCAGAGAGCTGGAGAGACTTATAATATTCTCGACACTTTATTACTGCGACAGTCCATTAACTGATAGATACCAAGATATTTCTAAAATAATATGCCGACATATGCGTATTGGTAGCGCGCCATCCCCTGCCATTTTGGCTATTGATTTTTAACATGATTTTAACGAGCGTAGACCCAAAGTGTTATTTACAAAGGATCCATGACTCGCAATTCCATTTTAACTATAACAATTATATTTTTATCATGCTTGTTAACTTTTAAATAGTAGTCTTTATTTGTCAAATAGATAGCATTTTGAAAATAATTTTAAAGGCATAATGTTCTTAAATCGAAGCTTCCCCCCCCCCCCCCCGCTCACACACAAAAAAGACGATTCACAGAAAAAAAAATTGCTCACCTAATCCTGTCATAAGCTCATCATCTTGGACTACCTTCTTTAATGGGGTGAATAGGCCTGCACTTTTATCAGAGAAGGACAATATCTCTATTGTTTCATTTGATCCAAAGTAAGGCGCAACGTCTCTTGTTAATGCTTCAAAACTAAAAAAAAAACAAAATACAACTTCTGTAAATGTTCGATTAGATAGAATATAATCAAATGATATCTACTTTTATACATGCTTACATCCACTGTGGAATCCGTTTGATTGTACCTTTAAATTATTAGAGAGGGGTCTATGACAAATTCCCCAAAGACACTTGCCCGAATGCCGTTTTCCCAAATGGACATTTGCCCGAATACGACAAACGTCCAAATGCACACTTGCCCGAATACGACAAATGCATACGGATAAGTGTCCATTCAGGCATTTGTCGCATTCGGGCAAGTTTCTATTCAGGAAAACGGCCTTCGGGCAAGTGTCTTTCGGGAAAATGTCCAGATCCCATTGGAGAGGATGTTTACTTACTTTTTCGTTGTTTGTTCTGTTAACGAAAGCGTGGTTTGTGAGGTTTACTTACTTTTTCGTTGTTTGTTCTGTTAACGAAAGCGTGGTTTGTGAGGTTTACTTACTTTTTTGTTGTTTGTTCTGTTAACGAAAGCGTGGTTTGTGAGGTTTACTTACTTTTTCGTTGTTTGTTCTGTTAACGAAAGCGTGGTTTGTGAGGTTTACTTACTTTTTTGTTGTTTGTTCTGTTAACGAAAGCGTGGTTTGTGAGGTTTACTTACTTTTTCGTTGTTTGTTCTGTTAACGAAAGCGTGGTTTGTGAGGTTTACTTACTCTTTCGTTGTTTGTTCTGTTAACGAAAGCGTGGTTTGTGAGGTTTACTTACTTTTTCGTTGTTTGTTCTGTTAACGAAAGCGTGGTTTGTGAGGTGAAACAGTGGTTGTCCAGATTACAGATGAACCCTTGAAGAAACGAGGTGACTCCCACACTCGGCATGGCCCGGGCTGGATACTGACCTAACATTGATAGACCACGAGAGAGTTGTGAGTTTGTTGATAATACAACATACCTATCTGACCTAAACGACCCAGCATTGTTAAACGACAGGAGAGTTGTGACTTTGTTGATACTAAAATGGACTAACTGACCTAACATTGATAAACTACATGAGAGATGTAACTTTTTAAATACTAAAAATGTGTGTATAAATGAAGCCGTGTTAGAAATAAACAACACTAAACATTAGGAAACACAAGGAAGTTCAAACTTCAGAATAAAATTAACAATAAAAAACAGACAAAACACACACCAAAGAATATGAGCATATTTATCTTTACCAAAGTGGTCAGGGAAAAGATGGTGTTGGTCTTATATGTCATGTCAACACATTGTATCGTTCTTTAAACTTTTTGAGTTTTGATTGTATTAATATCTGTGGTTTGGTCATCTAGATACACTATAATATAACTGATGTACTTACAATTCTACTATAATACATCTAATGTATTTACAATTCTACTATAATACATCTGATGCACTTACAATCCTACTATAACATATATGGCACTTACAATCCTATTATAATACATCTGGTGTATTTCAAGCCTACTTTAATATAACTGATGCACTTGCTATCCTACTATAGTACATCTGATGTACTTAAAATCCTACTATAATACATCAGATGTACTTACAATCCGAATATAATACATCTGATGTACTTACAATCCTACTATCATACATCTGATGTACTTACAATCCTAATACAATACAACTGATGTACTTACAATCCGAATATAATACATCTGATGTACTTACAATCCTAATACAATACATCTGATGTACTTACAATACGAAGATAATACATCTGATGTACTTACAATCATTATACAGTACAACTGATGTACTTACAATCCGAATATAATACATCTGATGTACTTACAATCCTACTATAAAACATCTGAAGTACTTACAATACAATACAACTGATGTACTTACAATCCTTGTACTTGATTGGTGGTATCCCCTCCCTCATCAGCGACAACAACCCCACAAGCGCGACCGGCCATACCAGTTCAAGTAGTAAAATACTCTACAAAAACATCAAATCATTTGTTGAGGTTCAATCAGATCGATGGGTTAACATATGTGTTAAACTTATTTAAATGATGGTTACTGATGTATTCATTTAACATGCATGTCGATATCTTGACATGGGTATAGCTGTCTAGCAAATCACATATTTTAAATAAAATCTCTTTACTACGTTGTTTGTGACATGGAATTTTCTAGAACAATCTTTTTGGTGCAGCTGTTAGACTAATATAGTTACTTTTTTTGTTTAATTGTTTCGTAAATAGTGAAAGTATCGTGTCTAATATATTTAGCTGTCTCAACTACCCAGTAAACTAGCTAAATACTCATTAGGATGTGGATACTAAAGGAGGATTAGACGAGATTAAAGTGTTTGTCTGGGGATGGGGAGGTGGAAAAGTACTGTTTTGCCTAAACATTTTCGACGGTGTAAATCTGCAATAACACACTGGATCAATTTCGTATATTGTTGTTGTATATAGGAAAAAAATTATAGGCGATTTAACTATAAATAGCGTATCATTACTCTAAATCTAAATGATAGAATGCTTTAAGGAAAACAAGTACACTTTGACAAGGGAAACGTATTTGCGACGAATGATGTGGCATAAAGTGGATTTTTTTATCGATAAAACTACTAGGTAGTATACCAAGGTGTAAAAAATACATACTTTTTAAAACTGTAATGTATTGTAACTTACCTAAGACAACTACAGATTTAGAGAGTCAGTCGTCTGGATAGTTCAACTTAACTACAGATTTAGGGAGTCGTCTGGATAGTTCAACTTAACTACAGATTTAGGGAGTCAGTCGTCTGAATAGCTCAACTTAACTACAGATTTAGGGAGTCAGTCGTCTGAATAGTTCAACTTAACTACAGGTTTAGGGAGTCTGTCCTCTGGATAGCTTCTTAACTACAGATTTAGGGAGTCAGTCGTCTGAATAGTTCAACTTAACTACAGATTTAGGGAGTCTGTCCTCTGGATAGCTTAACTTAACTACACAATTTAGGAGTCTGTCCTCTGAATAGTTCAACTTACCGGATGGCGATACCGCAGGAGTATATTTTTCCACAGAAGCAGAAAAATCTGGCTTAATGCTGACAACATTTTACGTTCGTTTCTGCGCCCGCCAGATGGCGCTGAAACTTTTAAATCTGAAACAAAACATTGTCACGTGACCAAATCAACCAAGTTTGAATGTTTAAAATGAGAAACAAAATTTAAAAAAACTGGGGACAGCAAGGTCAGGCCGGAGAGCGTCTATGATTACTTCATAAGTCTTAGTCCCCAGGCTTATGAGGGTTGTTAACTGGGGACAGCATCTTATCAGATAGCTCTAAAATAAAACTGCTGCAATGCCGATTGCTCTAAGGTGGATAAAGGCTATGGAAGCAAACTCAGAAAGAAAACAGGCTGAAATCGGTGTCA
Organism: Physella acuta; assembly: GCF_028476545.2. Classification (NCBI taxonomy): domain Eukaryota; kingdom Metazoa; phylum Mollusca; class Gastropoda; family Physidae; genus Physella; species Physella acuta. The sequence goes on along the minus strand of NW_026732374.1, from coordinate 44,259 downwards.
ACGGGCCGAATGTCTGATAACAAGTTGACACGTATTCTTAATTGTGTTTGGTGGAAATCCCCCTCCTATATAACAAGTTGACACGAATACTTAATTGTGTTGGCGAAATTCCCACCAATATTACATTTCAGAACGAAGAAGAAGCAGAAAAAAACGAAGAGGAAAGAAAAACATTGACCTGAATAGCACAGCACGAACAATTTGGTGACCTCGACCCACACCCGCATCACCCTACTATCGCCAATATATCAGGTTCATCGATACCTCAGAATCTTTACATTTGAATTTAATTATTTTTAAAATTACAATTATAAATTCTCCAGTTCCCAAATAATTGGAGAGTGTTCAGATCCTAATTTAACTTAATTATGTTAACGTACATAAAAATACTAAATTTTTTGAGTATCTAAAATATACTCTTTGCTATTATTAGTAAAATGACATAAATTATATGGTAGTGATTATATGGTAGCAATTGTTACACTAACTGTATCTTCTTTAATTATATAATTGTGTTTTTTAACAATCTTAACATTGGTTATAAAATTATTTAGGATTAACGCCGTGTTAATATATTATAAGAATTAATCGGTGTAAAGGCGTTTTTACCAAAGCAAAAGTATTGCTTAACGGTGCAGTATATTAATCAGAAAGATTATGTCTTTGCCACGATCAGCGTCAATACTGTAAATCTAATTGATCGTTATCATCGATCACTTGTGTGTAACCATTAGAATTTTAAATATTTATTTAATAGTTTATGTACCCAGCGGCGTCACTAAGTCGGGTGTCGCTCGGTGCAGTCCGCACCCTCAGAGGCGTAGCGACCCTTCCCGGCGTCCGGGGACAAACTTTTCGATTTGCACCCCCCTCAAGATTTCGATTTACACCCCCCCCCCACTCAAACTTTCGATTTGCACCCCCCCCCCCTCAAACTTTCAATTTGCACCCCCCTCAATCTTTCAATTTATTTTTCCAACCCATTTTGGCGCCCACTAAGTTCGGCGCCCGGGGACAGATGATCCCCCCCCCCCCGCCGCCCCCCCCCCCCTCGCTACGCTACTGCGAACCCTCGCCTTCGCCTTGCAACGATAATGTACGGACCCTAAGGGCGAAGCAACACAAATTATTAAGAGGCTCATATGTCATTATCCACCAGGATATGATGAGAGGAGGGGCTAATGTGCTACAGGGATGGGATGGGGGTGGGGAGGGTTAATATGAATTAGGCCGATTCTAGTCGGAATAAGATACGCATGCGATACGCATGCGCAATGGAGAGAAACTACGACTTAGCGGCGATGTTTTCGATGGTACTGCGCATGCGTGTGTTTACAACCGCAGAACCCTAATACCAACCCTAATCCTATCCTTAACCCTATCCCTAATCCTATCCTCAACACATCAGAAAGGATCAAGTTTAACACGGCGTTGGTGTGTTCACCTATGACAACACTAGAAAGTAGGTCAGCTATATCAATAAACAGAAAGGTGGACAGCTATCACAACACGGTATAAGTTGTTACGTCTCACCAAAACCAAAAAGGGGTCATCTGTCAACACGCTATATATGGGGTCATCTCTCAAAACATCCTAAAACACTATAAGGGAAGCATCTCTATCCACATTCTAAATGGGGTCGTCACATTACACTATATAGGGGTCATATCACCATATCCTTAAAGGAGTTAACTCTCAATACACTTCTCTAAAAGGGTTCATCTCTCACCACACCCTGAAGGGAGTAAATATCACTATATAGTAATAAGGGTCAAATACTACCACATCGGTAAACTTTCTTCGGGGAGGCGGATACTGTTAAAAGTATATATTTTTCTATACAAATTATATAAATTTCATTTCGTTCGGGGGGGGGGGGGGCGGTAAAAATTTTTCGGGGGGGGGGGGGGGCTTAGCCCCCCTTGAAGAGATGCCTGGAAGAAACTCTGCTCCACGCCCTGTAATAGAACACTTCAGCAATCTCCAGTACAAGCTAACAGTAGGATGGGGGGGGGGGGGGCAACTTTCAGAACAATATAAGGGGAGGGGGGTATCTCTTCACATTCTAAAAGCGGTCATCACCTTACACTATAAAGGGGTCATCTCTCACCATATCCTAAAAGGGGGTCACATATTACTATTGAGTAATAGGGGTCAACTCTCACCCCCTTCTAAAAGGGTCAACTACACACCGTGATCATGCTACTGGTACAGAAAACTCCAGCAAGTTCCAATACAAGGTAAGGGGGGGTGGGGACTCTAAAAAAATAAAAGGGGGTCAACTCTCTCTGCATTCTAAAAAAGGGCGTCACCTTACGCTATAGAGGGGTCAACTACACACCGTGACGGGGGTCAACTCTCTCTACATTATAAAAAAGGGCGTCACCTTACACTATAAAGGGGTCAACTACACACCGTGACGATGCCCCTGGTGCAGAATACTCCAGCAAGTTCCAGTACAAGGGAAGTTACCTCCCCTCTAGCACTGGAACTTAATGCGTTCTATCTTTCACGTTCCAGTGAATGTCGTGAACCGTCACGGTAGAAATGTGTTACCCAAACATTACCTCCCCTGTCAAACTCAATTCACGAGGCGATGACGGGGCACTAGAAACCAGGTCAAAGTTCACGTTTGATGTTGGTTTTTTCCCCCCTCCGTGGTGTAAGAAGCGCTAGGGTGTGAATTTTAAAGTTACAGGTAGCGCATGAGCAAAGTTAAGCCTTAATGGTAGGCAGTCTATGTTAAATCCCTCTTCTATGAACGCAGTCAAGGCAAGGCAAAAATAGCCTTAAGTAATTCAGTTACTTCCCTTACAAACTTTCTCACTCAGTGTTAATTCAATGCAAAAATAATAATACGCACGCATGGGCATATATATATACATATATATATATATATATATATATATATATATATATATATATATATATATATATATATATATATATTACGTGGGGGTGACACCATTAAGTGCCGCACCGGGTGCCACCCGACCTCGCAACGTCACTATATATATATATATATATATATATATATATACATATATATATATATATATATATATATATATATATATATATATATATATATATATATATATATATATATATATATATATATATATATATGTATGTGTGTGTGTGTGTGTAACACTTAAAGTGGAGTATTGATTTTTTTCTACAACTTTCATGTATGATGCTTGTTAATCGCCAGCAGTTAAAAAAAAATCTACATTGCATAGAAATGCGAGACGGCGTATTGCCTAACTTTACCATTTCACAGAGGAGAGCGCTGAATGCTTGAACAAACACTCGACTCTTGAGTTCTGATCTAACCGGGGATAGGTTTTGTAACATGTACTTAAGACCGACGCATTAAAACGTTTTCTATTTGTGTGGTAGACATTACATGTAATGGAGGTCCTGCTTGAGACAGGAAACTAAATCTACAGGTTGTAAGTTAATGGTTTAGAAATGTTAGGATATTTCACAATAACATTAGATAAACGATTAGGGAGGGGTCCATTACGACGTCATACCGCGGGTGGGAGGAACTGCCGGGCTGGTGGACTTTTGTAAGGATGTGTATCAAACGGATTTGGGAAGTGGGGATTTTAGAAAGTGTAATGACACATTTTTACACTACAGAAAGTAATGCTAGAAACTGAACATTAAAGCGTTATTGTACGTTTTTTTAAAAAAAAAGTTAATAGAAATTGATTAATATACTATTTATACTCAATGTTGACTGAGCTTAATGAATATTTAATATTTTAGAAAGAAATCAGTTTTAAAAATTGTGCAATGTAGAGTGAGTAGGGGGTTGGGTTGGGTAAGGTGTTTCTTCATTTTAGATTCGTGGGTCTCGAATTTTCATAACGATATACAACGATGGGGTGGGAGGGGTTGACGTTTAAAAAACGTGACGATGTTTTTGGACGACCCTAAGAGCTATATTATACAATAAAACGTAATAAATGTGCACGTAGAAATTGAGCCTCACTGTCACAATAAATATCTTAGAGATTATGTTGTACATCGTCAGCGGTACAAGAACATACAGTATAGAAGATTAAAATAGTTTAAATGTAACTTGACATTGACACAGATGTAAAATTGAACCCCACACCTCCTCAGTTATTACCGGGTTTCTTTCCGACATTTTTCTCAAGGGGTGGGGTAGAAACCTCATGGGGGTGAGGGCGCTCTCAAAATTTTCGGAGGGGAGCGGACTCTGGTTCGAGTTTTTAATATAAATTATAATTTTTTTCTTCTACTTCTTACTGTAGAGGGCGGGGATTAGTGGAGGGGGGGGGGGGGGGGCTATAGCACTCACACCCGAGTGTCGCCAGAAAAAAATTGTTAAGTTAGTACACGTGAGTTATATCAGAAATATAGAAGAGTAAAGGATGGTCTATAATTTAAAATGGGGAAGTGCTTATTAAAGAATCTACAAACCTACTTCCTATAGAAAAACTAAACCTTCACATAGATTACTATCTTAAATAGCAGGCAAACAAGTTCATGAAACAGGCCTTGGTGTATTTCTTCATAAAGACAAAGGTTACTATCCCAACATAATACTTCAACTTACGACTAGCGCTCCCAAATTTAAATGCGATTAAAAGCGATTAGCGGTCAAAATAACTACAGCCATTTTTAGTTACAACCTGGATCCTGTAGGTTTACCAGTTAACTTGTACACCGCCGGATGCTACAAAATGTGCAGTGTCACACCTGTAAAAATTTCACCTGGAGTAAAACCGTGAGGTCATATAGCCAAAGGCAAACACGCCACGAAGACCCCTTGTGACTCTAAGCATATTTGCCAAGTTTTGTAATTCCAATAGTCCGGCTCCAAGACGCTGTTTTTTGGCCCCTCCTTATAAAAAATTGATGCCATTGGAGTAAGAAATAATATTGTACTAAATGCATAAGAAGGTATAAACGTACATTGTCCTACATACTATATTCACCCCCCCCCCCCTTTCCACTGCCCACCCGTACAAAAGCTAATATTTAATCTCTATTTGCGTGAGTGTCTATGGGATTTCGGTTGAGCTAAATTTGTTAATCCAGCAATTTGATTTTTTTTTTAAATGGAGACCAGGGTACTGATTAAGTAAATTTTTGTGTCATCGATCAATCTAACACGGATTAGGGATTGGGATTATTATTTTTTAACCTGAGATTAGGATTATGTTTAATTTAGGACTTGGTTGACAAAAAGCTTAGATGCGATCTGATATTCGGTGATCTAATACAGATTTTCCTTTACTTTTAAAAACATCTACAGGGGCAGAATAATTTTCTTAAATTTTATTTTGTTAGATCCAAATGACATACCTAAAGGCTATCTTTTAGCATAGCTAGATCCGGAATCTGTAGCGAAACATTTGGTGATGATTTATTTTTTTAAAAAAGGTATTTTTCTCAGAATCCGTCAATTGCTACTTAGAAGGTTTTTCAAGTGGACTCCTCAAGTATTTGCTGAGGTCTTAGAAAAATATGTGGGGATGTTCTAAAAAGTTTGTGGAATTTTTAGAGATGTTGGGGTCGTTTAAAGGTATGTTGGGGTCGTTTAAAGGTATGTTGGGGTCGTTTAAAGGTATGTTGGGCGTTGAAAGGTATGTTGGGATTGATGAAAGGTATGTTGGGGTCGTTTAAAGGTATGTTGGGATTGTCGAAAGGTATGTTGGGATTGATGAAAGGTATGTTGGGGTCGTTTAAAGGTATGTTGGGGTTGTCGAAAGGTATGTTGGGATTGTTGAAAGGTATGTTGGGATTGTTGAAAGGTATGTTGGGATTGTTGAAAGGTATGTTGGGAATATTGATAGTAAGATGGGATTGTTGAAAGGTATGTTGGGGTAGTTAAAAATTCTGTTCTAAGTCTTTGATAAATCAGTTGGGGTCGCCGAAGGATTATTGGAGGATTGCCGTTGACAATATTGTTGTGGGTATTTGATAGTTCTGCTAGGATCGTTGAAAAGTCTTTTGGGATCTTTGAGATCTGTTATGGTCGTTGTAAGATATGTGGGGGGGGGTGTCTTTAGTAGGTCTGTTGTAGTTTTTAATAGGGCTGGTGGGTTTGTGAATAAATTGTGGTCTTTAAAGCTTTGTTAGGGTCTTTAATTCTTCGTTGGTGCAGTTTAAGTTTTGATAAGACTTTGTTTATGGAAATAAATAAAACAGCATTGAGCTCCCCAAATCCTACTCGTATATACGTATGTAACATAAGGGTTGGCATGGCGCTCCCAGTAGAATTGGGATATATAGGTAGGTATGTTTCAGTCAAAATCGTTAGTTTTTTCGAGGATATAAATTCATAGAATATGATGCTTATATATAATATGATAACAAATCATCGAATTATAAATATTTCGAGTAATGGTGAATTTACTACTTTTTTGGTACAGGAAATCGCTCAAAAGTTGATAGAAATCCACACATAGGATCTAATACTTATATTTTTGAAATTTTGTCTATGTAGCTGAAACAGTGCTCAAGTTTTCGTACTCACTCGGTTATAGGAATTTACACAAATTTTAAAAGATACTTTCGAATACGAACTAATAGTTACGTGCGAAATTTCATTAGACGTACTTAATCAGTGACCGTGTTTACATACACGTACACACGCATACAGAACGACAAATATTTACACAAAGTTATACAAATATATATATATATATATATATATATATATATTGCATGTCAAGTTGGCATGCATACATAATTTATAAAAAATATTTATATGGCATTTCAAGTCGGCATATATACATAAGTCAACTTTAAGCCAATATAATATAATAAGTACACATAGCCGATTTTTGAACCTTCTACTTTTTCTTCGAGGCAAATCGCCAAAAAATATTATAACTCACTAACAGGACGCTACATTTCACACGGCTCCTTATTAACTTGTTTAAAAATATATATTTGTGAAACATGCATTACAGATAATAATTAAAGAACAGTTTCTTTCTTATAAACAATATTTAGTAGCCTAATTGGATTATTGTAATTAGCACACAACTTACACTAAATCATACACTACATTACTAAAAATAACATTGTAGTTAATTAAAACGTTATCCTAAACTTAAACCTAAACTAAAAACTAACTACAAACAGAGTTTCTTTCAGGCATCTCTTCAGGAGCCCCCCCCCCCCCCTGAACGAAATGGAAGTTATATAGAAAATATATACTTTTAACAGTGTCCGCCCCCCCCCCCGGAAATTTTAGTCCCCCTCCCGATAATTTGAAGTGCCCCCCTCCCCCCATCGGAGGAAAAAGTCTGGAAGAAACACTGACTACAAAGATATAGGATGACTCAGTTCTAGCTTTGAGCTACTGGCTCAATATTAATATAAATTTTCTTCTCCCTCGTTATTGAAAATCATTATAACTATTACGGTTACGTATTAAATCAATCATTTCTTTAAGATTTCGCAGTACATGTATATGTCATTAGCATTTTAAAAGTAACCGGTCGTCGAAAAATTAGGTCATACCGAAGTCCTGAGTTAACCCAGCTCTAATGGGTACCAGACTTATGTTGGGGAAAGTAACGGCGGCTGGGTATAGTGGTGACTACACCATCCTTTTATATGACGAGGTCAAAGGGTCGCTACGTCTATAGAGGTACACTTTACTGCCCAAACTTTGTAAGACAATGTAGAACTGCATGCCACAGAGAAAAAAAAAAAGTTAAAACCTTTTTGCATACATCATCAATCTCACATGCTATAGTGAATAATATTTCCTCTAATCTGCATGGTCGCGCAGCCGATCAGTATTTTTGAACATGCCGCGCTGTCATTTCATAAAATACAGTTAATCTTATTTATTGCTTTTAGAACACAGAGCACAAAATATATGCTATGCACACTAGATTTTTCCCCTCAGAGGGAGTGTTAACAGTGACAATTACCTCTCGGACATACTCCCCCCCCCCCCCCCCACCCGATATTTCCAACTCGGAGCAATTACCCCAAGTCTATTTATGGATAAGTTAGGACTAGGGTTAGGTTAGATCTAGGGTTAAATCTTGGTTTGGAGTTGAGTTTAGGATTTGATGATAGGGTTAGCTATTGGGATGGATATTGGGGTTAAGGTCAGGGTTCTTCAGCATCAGTGGGGTGGGTATTTGATGGGGGGGGGGGGGGAGGGGTATTGTCCTAGACCCGAATCTGACACGTTTCATTATCATCAATAGAACATGACTTGCCCAACGAACAATCAAACGTCCCCGTGAGATTTGAAAACGGAGACTGGATCAAGTTATTGACTATGTTTATGGGAAATTTACAATAGCTGTTGATTGTAATGAAGATCCCAATGTTATTTGGCATATAAAAACCTTGTTATTTTGAGTGTTTGGTAGCTCTGATTATCAGGGGCGTTGCGAGGGGGCGGGGGGCAGTGGTGCGTACCGCACCGGGTGACACCATTTAGGGGGGTAACACCAAGGCAAAAAATAGCAAAATATATAGAGAAAAACTTGAGGGGGGTGCAAATCGAAAGTTTGAGGGGGGGGGGGTGCAAATCGAAAGTTTGATGGGGGGGGGGGGTGCAAATCGAAAACTTGAGGGAAGGGTGCAAATCGAAAGTTTGAGGGGGGGGGGAGGGTGCAAATCGAAAATACGCCTCTGGGGGGGGGGGGGTGACACCATTAAGTGCCACACCGGGTGACACCCGACCTCGCTACGCCACTGCTGATTATTGATAATAGTAAACAGTAAGTGATTCCTTTTCAAACTCATTCGCAAGACATCTGTAATTTTTTGAGATTGAATCTTGTGATGAGATACCATGTACTTCTGACCTTCAAGACTACAAGTCCACGGAACCTGATCTCCATTACTCATATGTTGATAATGTGATGACAAGATAAAGATTTGAAGTAAAAAAGGCATTTATACGTACAAGAATTCAAGCCTGGCTACAATGCAAGACCAAGCTTGAATATATGCAAATGATAGCGAGAGCTCCAATTTAAGGATTACATCAAAGAGATATCACCTCAAGACCTGTTCGTAGAGGCAAGAAGTCCACTTCAACCTCACAATCTCACAACCTGAACACAAGTTGTTGAATCAAATGAAGAACAAAGCAAGAGTTATGCACAATGTGCAAGAGAAATTATTGAGAACAGAACTGACTCTATATGTGATGTCTGCCATATTTGCGTATACTACATAACATCACGTAACTGCTTACAAAAACTTCATTCTTAGATGACTATACACTCATAAA